>NC_077234.1:31342314-31447314 GCF_027887165.1 Monodelphis domestica | reverse complement strand
TTATTGCTAATCTTCTTTTTGTAAGAGGATAGTTGAATTGAAGATAGGAACTCTCAAAGAATATGCAAATTCATTGAATCTTTGCCTTTTGAGAGTGATTGGATTTGGGGGAAAATCTATTTTCTGTTTTTCCCCCTCAGACAAAATGGCTACCAAATTGGCTACCAAGCTTGAACTCTCTTTCGAATGCTAACTTTTTCTCTGGTGGAGTTTTGAAGAGGAGAATGTGACAGCTATAACCTTACAGTCAATCATCAGGCTCTGATTTATGTTGATACTGATTATGGTTTGGCTTTTGGTAGAAAATTTCTCCTTTGGCTCAATAAGAGATCCAGCTATGAGCCCAGAATGGG
Source organism: Monodelphis domestica (assembly GCF_027887165.1). NCBI lineage: Eukaryota > Metazoa > Chordata > Mammalia > Didelphimorphia > Didelphidae > Monodelphis > Monodelphis domestica. Next base: position 31,446,961 of record NC_077234.1, on the reverse strand, counting down.
GAGTTACCTTCTTGGTAGAATTGCCCTGAGAAGGACATTGATAAGATGGAGAGAATCCACAGGGGTGAGAAGGAGGAACCCAAAAGAGAACTGTTTGGAGGAACAACAGATGTTATTCCTGGAGAAGAGAAGACTTGAGGAGGGGGAGTCTGAGCTCTGTCTTCAAAGACTTGAAAGGCTGTCACCTGGAAGATGGATTGGACTTGTTCTATTTGGCCCCAGAGGTAGAACCAGCAGTAATAGGTAGAAATTGCAAAGAGGCTATGTAAGGGAAAATTTCCTAACTATTAGAGCTATCCAAATGTGGAATGGTATGCCTTGGGAGATAGTCACTTCCCCTTTTTTGGAGGGGGCTTCAGGAAAAGGCTGGGTGGCCCCTTGGATTGATTAGAGTGGGGGATTCCTTTGCAGTATGGGGTTGTATTGATGGCTTACTGAGACCCTTTCCAACACTGATTCTTGTGACAAATAGAACAGGCTTAAACTATTATTCAGAATCTGTGGGGGTTTTTTAAGGTTAACTTGATGAGGTCTAATGGGTATAAATGGGTTCTTCCAGGTGGAGAGATTCAGTTAAACTTTAGATACTTCTCAGTTAACATTTACAACCCCTCTGAGGTCTGCAGAATGCTGTAAGGATTTCTTACGAGAAATCAGATACCAGAATTAACCAGATCCCAATAGTGAGCTTTGCCAGGTTGTTTGGGAAGCTATCCTTGAGGTTGGCAAGTTAGTGGCCATAGAATGGACACTGGAGGGCCTGGCATGTGCTTCCTCCTCACCTCTGCCTGATGAAATCCGTGGGCTCCTCGTTCAAGGCTCATCCCAAGTGTTACTCCTTGTAGGAGACCTTCCTGAACCCTGGTTTCTTTGGAGAAGAATGTATATTCCTTTAAGGCAGAGAATCTCATTTTTCTCTATATGCTAGTACCAGAGCTTGCATAGTATACAGTAAGTGCTTGTTAAATGCTTGTTGAAGTTGAAACCAGCAATTTATAACCTGGGCTTACATCTTTGACTCACTCTATCCTTGGCTGTTTGGCTCGTCATTTTACGTCTTGGGAATATTTTGAATCCATCTATGAACAATACTTTGAGAAATAGTGGGTCAGATGATTTCTCCAAGCCATTCCTTGGGATTGTATAACTTCTCCTCTCCCTCTTTTTAGCTCAATTCAAATGTTACCTCTTCTAGAAAGCTTTCCTCAATTTCTTGGCTTTTCCAACTTGGATCTCATGACTCATATTGTCCATACTTTTCATGTCTGTGTTTAGATGATAATAATTGCTGTATGTGTCAAATTCCTTTATGAAACTTAAATTGCATGAAGAAAGCAGTAGTGGAAAGAATAATGAACTTGAATAAGAAGACCTGGGTTCAAATCCCAACAGACACTTGAAAATGATGTCACTATGAGCAAATTTCTTGACCTCTCAGAGAAGAGTATTTTATAATGGTAAAAACCATTCTCAGTTTATGGGCCATATAAAAGTAGGCAGTGGATTGGATTTGGCCCAAGTACTGTAGTTTTCTGGCCCTTCTCAGAACCTTAGTTTTTTGGTTTTTTTTATTTGAAAACAGGGATGGTAGGACATGGACAGCTTTCCTCGCAAGATAGTTATGAGGATCAAATGAGATCTTGCATATAAATGTCAGCTGTTATTAGGAGGTCTGAGACCTTGTTTCATCTGACCTTTGTGTGTGTGTTTTTTTACTTCCTCCTATAGAGATCTGCATGAAGTAAATGCTTAATGGATATTTGTAGAACTTAAGTGGTTTTTCTACTTCAGATCATTGGATGAAGGTGTACTGTTGGTGTTCAGTTGTTTCAGTTGTGTCCAACTCTTTCTTGACTCCATTTGGGGTTTTATTTCTTTTTCATTTTAATAACAAATTTCCACATAAATTTTCAAAGTCATATGATCCAAATCATCTCCCTCCCTTCTTTCCTTCCCCCTCCTGGCACTGACAAGCAATTCAATCTGGGTAATACAAGTATTATCACACAAAACACATTTCTACATTATTCATTTTTATAAGTGAAAAATCTTATAAAACCCAAATCCCAAATTATATACCAAAATAAACAAGTGATAAATCATATGCTTTCATCTTCATTTCTACTCCAACAGTTCCTTTTCTGGAGATGAATAACATTCTTTTATATAAGTCTCTCAGAATTGTCCTGGATCACTGTATTGCTGTTAGTAGCAAAGCCAATTAGAATTGATCATTCCCATAATATTGCTGTTACTGTGTACAATGTTCTCCTGGTTCTGCTTATTTCACTCTGGATCAGTTCATGTAGTTCTTTCCAGTTCTTTCTGAAATCATCTTGTTCATCATTCCTTATAGCACAATAGTGTTCCATCACCATCATATACCACAAATTGTTCAGCCATTCTCCAATTGAAGGACAACCTTTTAATTTCCAATTTTTTTGCCACCACATTTTATTTATCTATTTTTATTTTAATAACAATCATTTGAGGTTTTCTTGGCAAAGATATTGGGGAGATTGGCCATTTCCATTTCCAGCTTATTTGACAGATGAGGAAACTGAGACAAAGGGGATTGAATGACTTGTCTAAGGTCACACAGCTAGTAAGTGTCTGAGGTCAGGTTTGAACTCAGGAAAAGGAATCATTCTGACTCCAGGTCTGTTGCTCTAGCCACTCTACCACTTTATACACAGGTGGTAAGTAACTAGCCACTCTGGTATTTAAACCCAGGGTCTCATTTTCTATTTTGGCACACAATGCTTGTGTTATCTTGGACAAGTCAGTCTGTTTCCCTGGGCCTTGGTCTTCTTTTCCATAAAATAAAGTCCCTTCTAAGCCTAAATCTATGATCTCATAGTGAACTCTGATAGGGAAAGGGTGCTCAGGGAGGAGTAATATCTTTGGTATGGAGGGCTTGTCGTGCCCTCCTAGGGCAGCTCTCCAGCCTCTGACCCCCACCTGACACTCAGCTCTCACTTGTGGCTCCCAGTACCTGCTAGCATGCGGCAGCAGCCACACCCTGGGCAACGGCTTCGACAGGCCAGCTAAACCTTGTGAGTGTAGCCATCGGGTCGTCGACCCCTGGTGAACCAGGGCTTTGCTCACCCAGCATATGAAGACTGCTTCGGCGGAACAGACAGAAGAAACCAACAAGAAGGTTCAACGGCTGAGATGGCGACACAGCAAAGCACTGAGGAGTGCTCAGGGCGTGTTGGAGCACAAAAGACAACACAGCCATCCAATGCAGCTGAGGAAGTCTCCAGGTGTAACGACTTTTTGTGCCACTGGACCCAGGCTTCCAAGGCCGAGAGAGTGGGACTGTCTCTGTGCATCGACTTTTCCACTTAAATCTTCATGCACAAGTGTCTTTGTGCACAAAAACGCACAATGACAATCGTCATCCTCGGTTACGGAGAGACTACTACTACTAGATAGAGGCTCTGAGAAGGTGTTTATGAAGATAACTGCTTTTTGTTCACATATACGATCTAGTCCTTATGTAATTTAGTCTGTCCCTTTGTTTCTACAAATGAGGAAACTGAGGCCTGTAATGGATTTTTATTAAGTATATGATTCATTGATGTATTAGGACATATGGCCCACTCTATACCTGCCCATTATATTACTTGCACACTAGAATCATAGAATCCTGGACTTAGATTTCAAAGAGACCCAGGAAATCATCTAGCCCAGCCCCCCTCATTTTATAGGAGAGATCAAGCAACTCATTCAGGGCCACACAGGTAGTAAGTGGCAAAGCTAGAATTTATACCTGGATCTTTGGATTCTAAATCTATCACTCTTTCCACTGTTGCTGCCTCCCCATCACTGAATGTGTTAATTAAAAAAAAAAGAACTGGAAAGATCTGAGTTGTTAAGCAGAAGTACATAAAAGATCACAGATTTAGAGCTGGCAGAGACCTTGGGGGTCTTCTGATCTAGCTCCTTCATTTTATAGAAGAGTATACTAACTCCTAGAAAGGTTCACTAACTTGCTCAGTCACACAAGTGTATCTATCTATCCACTATGACTGAAGAAACGAATCTCCTTCTCTCTCTCTCTCTCTCTCTCTCTCTCTCTCTCTCTCTCTCTCTGTCTCTCTGTCTCTCTGTCTCTCTCTCTCTCTCTCTCTCTCTCTCTCTCTGTCTCTCTCTGTCTCTCTGTCTCTCTCTGTCTCTCTCTGTCTCTGTCTCTGTCTCTCTCTGTCTGTCTCTGTCTCTGTCTCTGTCTCTCTCTCCCCCCCCCTCTCTCCCCCTCTCCCCTTCCCTCCCTCTCCCCCCCTCTCTTCCTCCTCTCATCCAGAGCTACATTATTACTGTTTGGGTTTACATTTTATACCCAATATTGGCAGACCTAAGTTTCTCTGAGAGTGAGGGTGTATGTTTCCAACTCAGTTCAAGATTTGTGGCCACGCTCAGGAGGTACAGAATTTTGCTTTGTGCTGCTCCTCAAGAAACTCCCATTTCTTCCTCCCATCCAAAAGGAAGTCTAGGCCAGTCCTAGTGTATCAAAGGGAAAAGTAGGCTTTGGGGAGGCAGCTGGGACATTTCAGCTGAGATTAAAAATGCAAAATGAAAATTGGAGATAAATGCATTGATCAAGGAAAACAGGAGACAGAATTAATGCTGTGAGTAAAAAACAGGAAAAGAGTAAAGAGGCTGAGAAAAAGAAAGGAAAGAGGCCATCAAGTACTTTTTTCCTCTACTTGGTTACAAAAGTGAGACCTCAGGGCATTGATGAGGAGCCAGACAGTGAAGAAAAACAGAAATTAAAGGCTCATAAAGAGCTTAGTGGTTAACAGACAGGATTCAGGAGCACTCCTGACACAGGAGCTATGGCCCCTCTGGGACAGGACCTCTCCCTCACCAGCCTTTCATTTCATAGGCAGGAACACTGCCCATTGAGCCAAAGGAATCTCTTATTTTTCCTTGCCTTTCCCTGGGTTCAACTCTTTGGTCAAAGGTTATGTGTATGGGGGTGGGGTGGGGTTTACAATTAGAAAGTAAAGACAAAAGATGGAGAAGTGAAGAAAAATGTTGTTGGGGATTGGAAGGTGTTGGCCTAATTTCAGAGAGTGGCGTGGACTCCTTTCTGCCTTTTGAATGTATCAGAAAGGAGATGTCCATTGTCAATTGGTAGCTCCCATCTCAACCATCAAATGTGATATTTAGCTGTGTTAGGGTTAAATTTCTTTTCCTCCTCTTCTCACCAGACCCTCCTCCTTTTTGTCTCTTCACCCCCCATTTTTTTTTCCATTCAGCGATAACCATTGTCATCAACTTTACCTTTTTGGCAAGAACGTCCTTAGAATTTTAAAAGTGCTCTACAAATGTTGAGAATGACTCCTTTTAACCTACCGATAATTAATCTTCGAAGCTGGGAATTCTTAACCTTTTTTGTGTCATGGACCCCTTTGGTCATCTGGTGAAACCTATGAACCCCTTCTCAGAATGTTTGTGGCCCACAGTCATAATTGAAGGAAATGCTACTTTTCAGTTAGAGGTTAGTGAAAATAAGGATGTCATGATTTCCCCATCTAAGTTCACAGAAATCTCTCCCAGGGAAAGAATCCCTTTTCTAAGCATTTCCCTTTTTGAAGCCAATACTGTAAGAGCAGAGCAGGATGTGGATGGTGTTGAGCCTCAAGAGGAGTCAAACCCAGGCCACTTCCCCTCCTTCCTCCAAATCATCTCACTCTATATAATTAAAAAACATTTTATTAGAGCTCTTGTTCTCATAGAATGAATTTATAGGTCACTTCTTTTTTTCCTTGAAACCATTTATTTTCTGTCTTAGAATCAAAAGTTAAGTATCAGTTTCATGGCGAAAGAAAGGTAAGATTTAGGCAATCAGGGTTAAAGGACTTGCCTAGGGCCTCATAGCTAGGAAGTGTCTGAGTTCAGATTCGAACCCAGGACCTACTGTTTCTAGGCTTGGATCTCAATCTAATGAGTCACCTAGATGCCCTTATAAATCACTTCTAAGAGAGTGATATTCAACAGAAAAGAGAATGGTTTAAAACAATGAGATATGGAACTACAGGCTTCAAATAATGGTACGTTGATGTTGGTCTAGCTACACAGGAGAAGGGAATAAGTATTTTAAATGGTGCCTGTGATGTGCCAGGCACTGTGCTAATCACTTTACAAATATTATCTCATTTGAGTCTCACAACAGCTCTGGCATGTGTTATTATGATCCTCATTTCACAGATGGGGAAACTGAGGCAAATAGAGTTTAAGTGGCCTGCCCAGGTCATAGAACTACTAAGCATCTAAGGCTAGGTCTGATTTTAGGTCTTCTTGAATCCAGGCCCAGGGCTCTATCCATTCACTGTACCACCTAGATGCCCAATAATCCCTAAGCACAAAATCACAGATTTTGAGCTTGCCGAAGCCTTGAGGTCATTCAAATTTTTCAGATAGAAGAGATGGGATCAGACAAGTTAAATGGCTTTTATTTAGTTTCACAAAGCTGGTAAATGTATGAAGTAGGATTTGAACCTGGATTTTGCTGTAGGTCCAGTCCTCTACTATGCTTCTTTTTTTTCCTCTAGGAATGTAAGTGTTTCCCCCAAAGTAAAATCCAATAAAAACCTTTGGTGTACTGAGTAAGAGCAAATGGCTTTATAGGGAGATTTAAATTGGGTACGATAGGATTTCAGGGCTATGTCCCCTTCCTGCCTCTGGAGGACCAAAATTTTATTCCCTTTCCCATTAAGTTGTGAATGTGGAAGAAGGGAACACACAGGACAAAGGGTTGTTTTCTATTTTTTCTCATTCATAGTTTGCCATAGTTAAAAAATTCATCACCCAGTCAGTGGTCAACATGTTGATGATGAACCTTTTGCTCTACTGTTTGGTCCTCAGAAGACAGTCCATTGTTAACCTGAGCTATAGACTTTCTGACTTAGAAAAGCGCCTGCCAGAGCTCTGTTGATTTAGCCTTTGGGCACACAATGTCACCTCCTAGCTAGGCTGAGGCTTTGGAGAAGGGCTTTGGGAACCTGGGTTGAAGCAGCTGGAAAATGTGTCCTCACGTGGCCAAAGAAGGCAGTGGCAGGGAGGATCTCAGCCTCTCATAAGGCATTCTCAGAGCCCTGCCTCTGCAGTCATTTGGTCAGAACATTGCCATTTTGGTCTGGTCCAGACCAAACCAGTAATATGAAAAGAACGGTTGTCAGGAGGCGTTATTAATATATCCTTCGACAAGTGTTGTCGTTACATAAACTCTTGCATCTTAGGGCCAGTATGCTTGACTAATGATAACTTGCTGGTTGGAGAAGGAAATTCCTCTTTCCCAAGTGACTCTGTGCTATCCTTCAACTGGGCAGCCCTGTGGGGCCATTTACATGCAGTCTCAGAGTCTTTTGGAGAAGAGGAAAGCGGGGTAATTGACTTAGAGATTTGGTACCTCCTGAGTGCTTACCTCCAAATTCCATAGAAAACCCTGCTGATGGAGTATTATCCCCTCATGAATAGAGCCCCTTGTTTGGCTGCAGGTTTGCCCTGTTGGTATTTTTTTCTTTGTTTGGCTTTATTAGGTGCTATCTCCCATGGCAATCTGTAAAGCCAATTAGTGGAGAAAATAAGTTATATTAATCTTTTTATAGCAGGGCTAGAAAAATAGTCACAACATAATGGGGAAATTGTTCTAAGTGTGAAAAATTACCCACTTTGTCTATTTCATATTTCTCAAACTCTGAAATTAATGACTTCTTGAAAAAATATATTTATCTCTACGGAAAGAAGGATTTTATGAATGCAAAGGGAAAAACCCAATAGATTTTTAAAAATAAGCAAATACATAATCTGGAGATTGAGGGGGGGATTTAGGGGTCACAGAGAAAGTAGATGAATCTCAACCAAGGAAATTTACATTATTCATACTTCTACATGACTGATTGTTTCTTATTTTAACAAAGATAATTATTGTGGAGAGCAGTTTTCCCTGAAAACAACTATAATTAACTCATGTTATGATAGGGATCTGAGTGCTGAGAATTCTGGTATCAAATTCGGCAGGGGGAGTTTTGCTGGATAATGGTGATCCAGCTTTTAGTTAAAAATGTCAAGTCTCATATTCAGTAGTCTGTGTGACAGCTAGACCATTTATTGAATGGGTGCAAACTCTTTGTGGGAGTTGCAAAGGGACTACCAAAGTGGAATAGTCTGCCTTGGGGCAGGCTGGGTTTCTGGTCACTAGAGGTTTCCAATAGAATGTAAATCCATTTAGGGCAAGAACTTATTTTTCTCATTTGTCTCCGTTTCCTGGCACATTTAGGATCTTAATTAATGTTTATGGGGGGATGACAGTTAGGTGGCTCGGTGGATTGAGAACCAGGCCTAGAGATAGGAAGTCCTGGGTTCAAATCTGAATTCAGCCACTTCTTAGGTGTGTGATCCTGGGCAAGTCACTTGACCCCCATTGCCTAGCCTTTGCCACTCTTCTGCCTTGGAACCAATACACATTATTGATTCCAAGATAGAAGGTAAGGGTTTAAAAAATTAATGCTTATTGGATTGAATTGAATTGTAGTAAAGGTTTGATGACCACTTGCTAGGTATGCTATAGAGGGGCTTTTTAGCCAGGTATGAATCCTCCTTCCACCTCTGAAATTTGGTGAAGGGATTAAAAATATGATTGAAGATTCACTTTATACTGGGTAACAAAGTAGAATTTGGAAGAAGGGGCACAAAAATGTCAAGAAATGAAAACTTGGGAGCCCCAACTTTTGATCTTGCATGGAACTCTCCCTGAGGCTGATGTTCAACTGCTCCCCCTTTTGGAACCACTGGAATGCGGAGGGTTTTGTTTCTTTGTTTCTTGTGTGGTTGAAGCTAAGGCTGGCAATGGAGATGGACATCATGCTTTCATTTGCAGTGATTACACTGACTTAGTATGCAGTCCTTGAATTGAACAGAGGCTGGAAATCTTGCTACCTTGTCAGTATTCATTCTAAGGAAGACCTGGTGCATTCTTGCTTCGTGTAAAGTGGTACACCACATGCTGGAGACAGGATACCAGAGGATATGCACTATTAAGCGCCTTGCTCCTTGCTCCTTGAGATTCTTTCATTCTTTTTTCTTTATATTTCCCATTGCCTAGAACTCACAATTAGTTGACAGAAAAATAGTATATAACAAGGTATGGAGTTTATATTGGGTTTAAGGTTTGCTAAATGCTTCATACAGATTATCTCAATTAAAATCTCACCACATCCAGTGCTTAGAATAGTAGCAAGCACATAGTAGGTGCCCAATAAATGCTAACTGACCAACCTACTGACACTAGTAACTAGGTGTTACTTTTACGGCTAAGGAAATGGAAGCTAGGGAAGATTAAAAGACTTTCCCAGAATTCTACAGCTACTAAATATTTGAGGCAGAATTTGAACTCAAATTCTCGACCCCAGGTCCAGTATGTTATTTGCCAAATCACTTAGTTTCCTCAAGAAGAAAGGTGAAAACAATATTTTGGTGGAATTTAGGGCACAGTCAGCCGGTTCCCTAAATATTTATTAAACACCCACTATATGCAAGGCTTTATGCTGGTTTCTGGGGATACAAAGACACAAGTGCTTATAAATTATCACACTTCCTGATCTCAAGAAGATTACATTCTATTGGATAGATGTAGCAATTTCCAAGTAAGTAAAAACAAAGTGTCTACAAAAACTACAAAGGCTTTTCAAGATTGACCAAGTGCTAGTAACTGGTAAGGGAGAGGGAGTGAAGAAGGGGGCTGTAGAAGGTGGTCCCTGCATTGGGATTCTATGATTGAGTCATTGTATGGAGTGACCCAATGTGTCATGGTGCCATTCTTCCTTCAACATGGTTTGGGGAGGGATGGGGAAGTGCTTGAAAAGGGGATGACTAGTGGGTTGGGCAGAAAACAATGTCCTGAGTCATAGATAATAAACTTGAGAATCAAACCTGCTCACCTGCAGGCTACCTTAGTTAATTAGGCACTTGCTGATTGCTCCTTAATTTAGGTGGATAAAGTTGATCTTAGCCTTCTGCTAGTTGGTTCTTTTGGATTTTGCCTTTTCTCTCTCTCTCTCAAACCTGAAGTGAGTTAGTGAATGAATGAATGATTGAATGTGTTTTCATTCATTCATCCCTGTTTGAATTTCCTCACCAGATGAAGGGCTTTAAGTTCCTTCAGGTCTAGCCATAACAGGCTCAAACTGTGGCTGTTTCCAGACTCATTTTAACGAAATTAACTCCACTTACAATCTCAGTGTCAGGGCTGCGAATAATGAAAACTCACTCTGAACGCATGAAACAGAAATGAAATTAGCCAGCAGTAGGAAACGACAAACAGCTGAGGCATTCAATTGTTAGCCATTTGAAGGATTAACTTCTAAATCACGCAGAGCTCCCTTGGTAGTTTAGCTAGTTGGGGACTCAAGGGTATATAAAAAACACACTTTAAAGTAGAAATGTATTTCTTCACCTATAAAACACAGATTTACTGGCAGGTTGCAATATTATTAATACTGGACTTTCTTGCCTTGGCCCAGAAAAGTTAATCACGCTTTCTCTGACTTCCTGCATGGGTTCTTTTGCACTAGGTTCCAAAAGAGACGACACATGACTAGGTCATGGCCTGAACCCAGGCCAGGTGGTGAACCCCCTCACAGACATGTGGGGCGTTCTTTCAAAAGTTTGTAGGCTCCATAACTTGCTTATTTGTCCTCGCCTGCTCTGTAAGGCTTAGATTTACACAGCTCATCGAATATTCAACCAGCCTTAAAGATTTTATTTGATGGTTATTTCAATAATAATTATGGATGCTGCCACAGACAGGGTGCGCACGTGCACACATGCGTCCTCTCTCTCTCTCTCTCTCTCTCTCTCTCTCTCTCTCTCTCTCTCTCTAACACAATAGCAACAAAAGTCATACAAGCCAGATATGTTCCAAAAGGTGTTTATTCAATTGGGAGCTTTGTGAAATATTCTTGATCATACTAGTGGGCATTCCTATAGTGTTTCCAGGTTTAGAAACAGGATCTCTTTGGAATCTTACAACGACCTTGAGCGTTAGATTTATAATATAATAATGATCACGTTATAATAATATAATAATGAAATATCATAATATAATAATATAATCACTTCACAGGTGAGGAAAATGAAGTCTAAATGACTTGTCTAGGGGTCAGAGAGCTTATAAACATTAGAGGTGAGAATTATGGGATTTAGATGGCTTTATAAATGAAGACACTGAGGCTCACAGAATGTAAAAGGAAGTCAGAGAAAATGTGATGAACTTTTCTAGGTAATGAGCACCAGATCTGAACCCAGGTCCTCTGACTCCAGAGCCAGTGTTCTTTGCATTGTATTATCGTACCTCAGCCTCCTATTCAGAAAAGAGCTGTCTTTACTTTGAGCCACGATGAACTCTCTTCCCCAATTCCTTCCTAGCCCTTTTGACTCCAAGTCCCAATATATTTTTTTCAAACTGAATCTAAAAAGGTATAAGTCAATTGGAAAATTATGGCAGAGCCATTTCATTTCCCCAATTAATGTGATAAAAGTTTATGCTAGCTTTATGCCAACTGGATAATTAAGATTCTACCACCTCTTCCTCAAAACAAAATGAAACAGCAGCAAACAAATGAGTCAATGCGTGTGTGTTTTTTCACTCATCCAACACTGGATTTCTTTGCCAGGCAGGGACATCCGTGGTCTTTGAGGTCTAACAACAAGAGATAACAAGTGGTGACTGTTTCCAGACTTGCCATTATGAGAATTTCCAATCAGTTGTTCCCATACCATTGGACAGCCTTTGTCAGGAGCTTCAGGGACATGCTACTGCTTTGACAAAAAACACTTCATCCAAATGAGCATTCACTCTATCAGGATCTCTTAGGATGGAGCTGTTTGGACAGAGCTTTTATTATTAATAGGGGCCATATTTTTCTCCTGCTAAGAATGAGATGAAGTAGGGATAAGTTCCAATTTTAAACCAATCCCTGGACATTTTAAAAGCTTCCTATAACCATTGTCTCTGGTTTTGTCGTGTCTTTTCACAGAAGGTCCATAGCTGGTAGGTCTCAGGGTATCTATCTGTCTGTCTGTCTATCTATCCATCCATCCATTTCTTTATTCATTTATCCATCTATTTATTCATGAATCCATTTATTTATCTGCCCATTTATTTAAAGGAGCTGAAGTAAAAAAGGGGGAGGAAAATAAAACCACCAAGAAAATCCTAAAAAAATAAAGTGCAAACACAGAGTGACAAGGGAACTGGGCTCCTGGATTGGTTATGGATGAGACGACAAGTATATGATGAAATTAATGACCCTCTGTCAACTTTTTAGATCTCACTTTTAAAGAGAATGGACCAAAAATCAATAGCCCCCAAACCACTAGTACTCCAGCGAGCCAGTCTTTCATTTATCTTGCTGCTGGCACTCAGATAGAAAAGGCAGCCAAGCAGAGCAAAGAACTTTCATTGGTAGCCATCATTACACCAATGTTTGCACACCCCAGTTAGAGGTCAAAGGTGGGCAGGAGGTCTCCTTTGAGAAGTACCTCCTGAAAATACCAATATCTATGGCCAGCTTAGCTGTCCTTAAGCTTATTCTGCTGGCACATGCCATGTTCTCTGGGATTTTTCAGCGGTACCTGTTTTCCAAAGCTGTAAGCCCTACTATGAACTAAACTTGGTCAGGAAGAATTCTGAGGTGCTATTCTCCTCCCTCATACTTAGAATATTTTCTCTCTGCCTTTCTGATAGCAATAGGGCATACAGATATGTATCTTACATTACTTTACATATCTTAAAGATCAATAACTTTTATATCATAGCTTCTGCATAACCCCATCTCCCCTCAAAAAGAAAAGCAAAAGAATGGCACTTTTTATTGGGATATCATAATTTCTGGATAGCCCTATCTGCTTATTTTGAACCCTATTTTGCAACAAAGAGAAACAGTTAAGCAAAGGTACTTGATTTGCTGACAGCATCTCCAAGTCCACAGAGTATCATGTCCCCATCATCCTCTATCTCTATGCCAACTGGATCATGGGGCCCCCAATTTAGAGTTGGGATGGGACTTTGGAGGCTACTTAGCCAATCCTCTGTCTCTAAAGCCGGTGTTTGTCCCATGGCACCACGCTGAGACAATTGCCCAGGGACAACTGTTGGTTTTCCAGTTACTCAGGTTTGACTGGCTTTTTCCTGATCTTTTCTATGACAGTTGCTAGTCACAGGCATTTTAGAAAGCATTTTATGCATCCACAAGTCTCACCTCTTGAATTCTGGTGCTTCATCCTGCTATGAAGTGGGTCCAGTGCTGGCTCATTAAGGTATAAACTAGCAGAGCGCCCACCCTGGCAGATTGTGTCCAACAGCAAAGCTTCTAGTAGAGACCCAGCACCAGAACATGGATTTGATTGGAGGTGTAGCTCAGTTAAATTCATTGCTGAAGTCCAGTCTTGAGATAACTGACTCTGCTTTTCTTTTGGCCAGAAAAATCATGATTTTGTTTATTTAAGGAATGGAGGGAGTTTAATCCTAGAGGAGAATAAATGCTCATGTTTGACTCCTTTAGTGAGAACACCATATTAATGCCCCATCCCATGTTGCTATTCAGAGAGGTGAAGCTGTGTGTATACTAAATATAGTATAATAACAATAACCACCATAACAATAGCTAATTATTTATAGAATTTATTTATTTTATTATTTACTTATCATATATTTATTACTATTATATAATTATATATATACAGAATATTTATATAACACAAAATTGACAAAGTTCTTTGTATACATTAACTTATTTGTTTTTCACAACCATTATTATTCCCATTTTATAGATGAAGAGATTGAATTACACCCATTTTATAGATGAGGAAACTGAGGTTAATCCCAGCACTTGCTCAGGAAAATACATCTATGTGTTGCAGTATTTAAGTCCAGGTTTTCTTGATCTAACACACTCATCATTGCTGAATCCCATAGAAACTTCAAAATGAAGGCAAGGAAGAACTCTGTTGAGTGTGCAAAGAAAGCCAACAGTTACTAAATCCTAGTTATTTGAAAGAGGGTAAAAAAAAGCATGATGTGATAGATAGAGACTTGGCTTCAGAGTCCTGATCACCTAGGTTCAAGACTCCCCCCTGGCAGAACCTAGCTGTGACTCTGGGCAAGCCATATTCATCTAGTGGCTCAGGCAACTCACTTAATCTAAGTTGCAAAGTATTTGTATATTTGTTTTGATAGAGGGAATTTCCACACTGGAAGTTACATAGGTTAAAGAAATCACAGATCAAGCCCAATAAAGTAAAATGGATCATTTTTAGAGGTAGTTCCTATCATTACTGTTCTATCTTAAAAACAAATGTCTCCATTTGCAGACTCCATTATTGTGGGGAAACACTATTAAAATACAAAGTGAAAATGAATGGTCAAGATATCACTTTTTTAAACACTTACCTTCCATTTTATAATCAATACTGTGTATTGGTTCTAAGGCAGAAGAGAGTAGTAAGGGGTAGGCAATGGGGGGGGGGTTAAGTGACTTGCCCAGGGTCACAGAGCTAGGAAGTGTCTGAGGTCACATTTGAATCCAGGACCTCATCTCTAGGACTTGCTTTCAATCTGCTGGCCCACTGAGCTGCCCTCAGGATACCATTTCAAGATAGTTTCTTTAGCAGTGTCCACAGATTTGATATACCTGATGATTCCTTCAACTCTGGACTCTCGTGGGGTTGGGGAGTGAATTGAAACCTACTCAGTTTACCGTATCATTAAAAAAATGTGGAATTTATAAGTTAAACTGAATCTTTTCATGGGCTAATCTGGCCAATAGCTCCAGACACAGAACCATTTCATCGAGACAGAGACGAAGGGCCACGAAACAGAAAATCATCCATTCTAGCTACATGAAGAAGTGCTGTTTAAGTATTGCAGATTTGCAGATGACACAAGTCTTGGAGTGGTAGTTAATACACTGAATGGCAAGGTTAGGAGCCCCTGGAATACTGGTGATATTGGCGAGCCAGAGCGATGAGCTACATCTCCTAAGATGAACTTCCAAAGGGATAAATGTAGAGTCTTACATTTGAGTTTTAAAAAATCAGCTTAATAATGTGATGTGTGTGTGCACATGTGTGCATGCGTGTGTATGTGCATGCTCATGTATGTGTGTGTAAGGGCACAAGATGAAACAACACTCCTCTGAGAAAGATCTGGGTGTTTTCGAGGAATATAATCCCAATGTCATTCCACAGAATTAACTGCCAGCAGCCTCCAAAGCTATCAGGAGAGGAATAGCTTTGAGGAACAAAGAGAAACTGCCTATGCTACACTGTGCCGCGCAGATGGACTGCTGTGATACAGTCTGGGCACCCGTGTTGAGGAAGAATATTGCTAAGCTTAGAGTATCCCAAGCAAGGTGGCCACCATGGCAGGAAGTCTTGAATCTGCTATGGCGGGGTCAGTTGAGGGAACTGGGGAGATTGAGCTTGGAGAGACGGCTCAAAGGAGAATGTGAGAGCAATGGCGAAGAATTTGAAAGATCATCACATGGAACAGGTTTTAGACTTCTTTTCTTTGGCACCAGGGTCAGGGGCAGCCAGGTGACATAGTAGATCAAAGGCTGCACTTGGACTTAGGAAGTCCTGAATTAAAATCCCACATCAGACACATTTTAACTGTGTGGTCATGGGCAAGTCACTTCAACTTTATCGCCTTCAGTTTCCTCATTCATAAGATAAGGACAGTAATAGAATTATCTTCCAGAGTTGTTTTTTGTATTGAGTGAAAGACTAAATGTAAAGCAATTTCCAACCATAAGGCACTATAATAAATGTGAGGTGCCATTGTTCAGTGGTGTCTGACCAATTGTGACCCTATAGACCAAACTCTTTTGGGGGCTTTTTCTGGTAAAGATACGGAAGTCATTTGCCATTTCTTTCTTCAGTGGATCATGGGTGGCAAAGGTTAAGTGACTTGCCCAGGGTCACACAGATAGTAAGTCTGAGGTCAAATTTGAACCCAAATCATCCCGACTCCAGATGGTGTTCTGTCCACTGTGCCACCAATCTGCCTCTAAACTCTAGATTTTTTATTACTAATAATTACTAATTAATACTAATTAGTATTGGTAATAAAATGACTGATTAGTAATTATTACTAGATACTACTAATAATTACTAATAATATATTATATATAAGTAATATATGTAAAGCACTTTGCAAACCTTTAAGTAAAAATATAAATGCTAGCTCTATTTTTGTATACTATATGATATAGAAACATGATTACATAAAATATACATTAAACACATAATGTCCAGCATTTATAGAGTGCCTTAAAGCCTGCCAAGACCTCTACAAATATTTCGTTTGATAGTCACAATAATCCTTGGAGGTAGGGTGCTGTTATTACCCTGACTTTTACAGATGAGGAAACCAAAGCAAATAAGTTAAGTGACTTGCTCAGGGACACATAGCTAGTGGATGATTGAGGCAGGATTTAAATTCAGATTTCCTGACTTCAGGCTATCATCAATCCACAGAAGCTGCCAAGTGGCAGATTTAGGAAAAAAAAAACAAAACTCTTAAATTAATGAGAACTCTTTATAAGGGGAACAGGGGATCTTCAAGGAGGAGCCAGCTTCCTTCTTGTTAGTAGTGGGGTTTTTTTTTTTTTTGAACCTGGCTTAGAATGATGGCCAGTGGGCTACCTTCCTCCTCTGTGATTCTGTCACTCATTCTGCTTCTTCTCAGAGTAGTTGGAGAAATGGGCTTTTCAAAAGCCTCCTAGCTTTAAGGCACAAGAAAAGTCTCTCCCTGCAGCTGGAATGAGACTGGAGCCTTTAGATCAAACAGCAGCCCAGATGGAAAACTGCTGTTATCAGCCTCTTTTGCCCATCCTTCACTCTTTGCGCCTCTTGGCTGTCCTTGGTAGATATCGCCATTAATCTTCCCTTCTTGACTATCTATCCTCATCAATTGTAGAGGTCTCCTCACCCCATCTATCCTGTGGACAAGGCCTCATGGGAAACGGAGTCCCTATTTTCCTGTGATGAATATTTATTCTCTGGGCTCAGGCATCCTGGGAAAACCTTTCCCACTGTGGCCATCATTTAATAATCAATGAACATTTATTAGATACTTACCCTGTTTTGCCAGGCATGGTGCTAGGGCTGGGGATCCAAAGACAAATTCCCAAGTCTCTCCCTTAAGGAGTTACATTTTAAGGAGGGATAGAATATAGCGATGTGTTAAACAATATGGAACAGATACAGAATAGCCTTGGCTGGGGGTGGGGATGGCGAAGCTTTGCACTAGCAGCTGGGGAGCCTGGGAAACATCTCCTCTAGAAGGTGGCACTTCACATGAATCTGGACAGAAGCTAGAAATTCCAAGAGAGGGGAGAGTGAGGAGAGAGATTGAAGGAATCCAGAAGGCAGTGCTTGAGCAGCATCTCAAAGAAAGAGAGTTTTCCCCCAGGCACTGGTGTCAAATACAGATAGATAGGAATTCCTGCTGGACCTTATTGCCTTAAAAAGTCACCTATTCACACTAGATTTTATTGTATTTTAAAAATTTTTTTGTGAAGTATTTTCCAATTATATATATATATATATTTAAACCCTTACCTTCCATCTTAGAATCAATACTGTGTATTGGTTCCAAGTCAGAAGAGTGGTAAGGGTTAGGCAATGGGGGTTAAGTGACTTGTCCAAGGTCACAGAGCTGGGAAGTGTCTGAGGCCACGTTTGAAACCCAGGACCTCCTGCCTTTAGGCCTGGCTCTCAATCCACTAAGCCACCTAGTTTCCCCCTCCCAATTACATTTTAATCAATTTTAATCATTTAAACATTTTAATACACACTGAGAGCATTGCAGAAAATATGTCTGACACCCCTGCTCCAAGGCATGAATGGCAGATAAATGGCCCCTAATTATATTATTAACAATAGCAATAGTTTGTATAATAAGCATAGCCATTCCTTTACACTGGCTCCCCTTCCTCCCTCCCCCGTATCTGCCAAGAATGCCCTCCCTGTTCACCTCTGCCTTTTCTAATCTCTAGTGCATTCATCTCTAGACATGACTAAACAGCTGTAGCTCCCATGTGCCAACACTGTGTGAGGAGGAGCCAGGGACACGAATGCAATGAACCAGCCAATTCCTTTTCATAGGGAGCTGATATTCTCACAGAGGAGGCAGTAGAGCCAGAAAAAATATGAAGGGGATCAATGTGAAAAAAATCACAGCCCCCCAATACACCGCAGTTTAGGAGGGAGGGTACTTGGTAGGACGCGGTTTCTGAATAAGCGAGATATTGCCCTAGTTGACCTAACTAACTAATGTTGTCCATTTCAAAGTGGTTTCTAACACACGAGTAAAAAAGGTAGTGACTAGTATATCGCCTCTGTTGAAGCAAAGAAAGCTGGGATGGGGGAGAGTTACTGGTCTCCTCCATTTGCTGGTGGAAGGGACCTTTCATATTATTTTGTCTAATGCCTGGAAGTAGAAGTCCAGAAAGTTTGCTTCTTGCCAATGGTTGTTCAGTCATTTTTTTTTTCTTTTCTGTCTGACTTTTTATGATCTAATTTTTTTTTGACCAAGATACTGGAGTGGTTTGCCATTTCCCTCTCCAGCTCATTTTACAGATGAGGAAACTGAGGCAAACAAGGGTAAATGACTTGCCCAAGGTAATGCAGCTAGCAAGTGTGAGAGGCCAGATTGAAACACAAGAAGATGAGTCTTTTTAACTCCAGGTCCAGTGCTCTATCCACTGTGTCATCTAGCTGCTTATCGTTACACATCCAGAAAGTTTATGATTGTGAACTCATGTCTTTTTGAGCCCAAAGCCAACCGTCTATGTCATGCCTTCTAGCTGCCTAGGAGTTAAGTAGGAAAAGAGTTCCAGCATTCTCTTTTTCTTAAATTGTGAAATATCCATATTGATTCCAATTGCCCTTTGCAATTTTTAAAGCAAAATTCCTCTTGAAACACACAGGCATCTGTGTGCTTGCTCTAATCTGTCACTTCAGTGAGGGCAAATCTGCCTCATCGATCTTGAGGGAGCATCTCAGTCCTTGCTTATTTCATCCCTTTTAGCTAGAGATGATGTTCACCTGTTTAAATTTCTCTCAACACTTTTACTAAAACCACATGTAGAACTCCTCTCTGTGAAGGACTCAGTTGGAATAACCAAGCTAACCATTACAAATGAATCTTTAAAACAAACCATCTGAACTTTGAGCTGCAACAAGCCCAGAGAACAGATGGAGTTTTAATGTTTTCACAAGAGCATCACTCTAATATCTGTGCATGATGAATGAAACCTCACAGGGATATCTGGGTAATCCTCCTATTTCCCATTGGTGCGATTTTTATTTTTAATGCCCAGTGCCTTTTACACAGGTCCTGGGAACGAAGTCCACTACTGTGGACTTACAATGCGTTGTAAAATGACATCTATTGATGATTTGGTATACACTTATACGTGCTGAGCGCTCACCTCCACTGCCTAGTCCATGGAATGGAATGAGCATTGATCTTTCTACCCAGAAGCATTAATGATGGGAGGAAGACAGATTTGCTAGATGGTGGGAAAATGGTCCTTTCTGTTAACCTGACCTTTGAGAAGTTTTTTTTTTAGCTCTTCTTCTGATTGGCTAGTAAAATATTCTCTCTGCCTGTTTGTCTGTCTGTCTGTCTCTCTCATACACGTAAACATATGAAGGATTTGGCTTGTGAA
This sequence comes from Monodelphis domestica, assembly GCF_027887165.1. Lineage (NCBI taxonomy): Eukaryota > Metazoa > Chordata > Mammalia > Didelphimorphia > Didelphidae > Monodelphis > Monodelphis domestica. The sequence goes on along the minus strand of NC_077234.1, from coordinate 31,427,216 downwards.
ATTTCCAAAACAAACAACATATTTGTGGACCATTAAAGATAACTTCACAAAATCACTTTAGAACATAGAAGCTTATTCATATCCGATTGTGTTGTTTTTTCACCTCTTCTCTGGGACTAGGCTTGTTTATTATAACTGCAGTGTTTAATTGTGACTTTCTCTCTTTTTTTACTTTATCATTACGTGCATTGTTTCCCTGGTTTTGCTGATTTCCATTGTATCAGTTCTGTATCCGTTCATTTAAGTCTTCTCATGTTTTTCTGAATTCTTTGTTTTGTTATTAATGCTGATGGCTCACTCTGAATTGTCAATGGAAATTTTCAGCAAGGGTAATATGAAAAAATGAAATAAATATACAATTCCAATAAAAGCACCAGTCCCTGATTCTTCCCTTACTGTATTTTTAATCTGGTTTGCTTGGGAGTAGGAAAATTAATTGCCTTGACTTTCTTTTTCTTTTTCTCCCCATCTCCCTGCAATGGTCTACATGAGTAAATACCAATCATGACGATAATAGTAAGAGACATTTCTTTTCTTTTTTTTTTAATTAAAAAAATTTTTTTTTAAAAAACCCTTACCTTCTGTCTTGGAACCAATACTGTGTACTGGCTCCAAGGCAGAAGAATGGTAAGGGCTAGGCAATGGGGGTCAAGTGACTTGCCCAGGGTCACACAGCTGGGAAGTGTCTGAGGTCAGATTTGAACCTAGGACCTCCCATCTCTAGGCCTGACTCTCAATCCACTGAGCTACCTAGCTGCCCCCGTAAGAGACATTTCTTTCTTTCTTTTTTTAAAATTTTAAACATTATTTTATTTGGTCATTTCCAAACATTATTCACTGGAAACAAAGATCATTTTCTTTTCCTCCTCACCCCCCCCCCCTCCCACCTTTCCCATAGCTGATGCACAATTCCACTGGGTATCACATGTGTTCTTGACTCGAACCCATTTCCCTGTTGTTGGTATTTGCATTAGAGTGTTCATTTAGAGTCTCTCCTCAGTCATATCCCCTCCACCTCTGTAGTCAGGCAGTTGCTTTTCATCGGTGTTTTTACTCCCACAGTTTAGAGACATTTCTAAAGAGCTTTAAGGCTTGAAAAGTGCTTTATATACATTATTCCATTTATTATGTCATCAAACAATGCCTGTAGATAATATTGATAATCCTATTTCCACTAATAAACTGAAACTTAGAGAGATGAAGTGTTCTCCCAACTTCTAGGTTTACGTAATGTCAGATTCAAATCTAAGACTCTCCTGCAAGCTTGACTGCAAGCTTAACTCTATTTCTTCTCAAACATTCAGTCCATGTTTTAATGTAATCATCAGCAACTTCACCAGTTGATGAAGTTCAATTCAATTCACCAAGTATTTATTATAGACCTGATGTGTGCCAAGCACTATGCTAGGCACTAGAGACAAAGATAAATGCAAAATAGTCCTTGCTCTAAAGAAGTTTCCATTTTACTGGGGTGCAGTGGGGTGAGTGTAACAGTAATTCTAGGTAAAAATATAAAATCATTTGAAGAGGAAGAGAGAGTTTTCTCATCTGGAAAAGAGGGGAAGGGGTTCACTTAGAGGACCTCTAAAATCCTTTCAGGTCCTACAGCTATGATGTCATGAACTTTTGTTGTTGTTTAGTCATATTCTGACCCCTGATGACCCTATTTGGCATTTTCTTGGCAAAAATACTAGAGTAGTTTGCCATTTCTTTCTCCAGCTTATTTTATAGATAAGGAAACTGAGGCCAATAGGGTTAAATGACTTACCCAAGGTCACACAACCAGTAAGAGTCTGAAGTCACATTTGAACTTGGTCTTAGTGACTTCAGGGCTGATGCTCTCTTCACTGCCCCATTCAGCTGCCCATGGACTAGGGAGATTACAAAAGACATCCTGCAGGAAGTAACCCTTATGTTGATCCTTGAAGAATTAATTTTTTAACATGACTGAGAGTAACTTAGTTGATTACAAAATCCTTTAAAAATGTAATGAGTGTAAGAGGCTAACTGGAAGAAACCTTTGGGACTATGTGGAAATTATGTCCATCTGTAGAACTTGGGCTTTCTGTGATTCTAAGAAATAACGAGAGTCCTGTAACAAATGTACAGCAATAATTCCTGTGCCACCCTGGACATTTGACCTGCAATGCCATCATCTGTTTTAAGGTCTCTGTCTTATTTTCTTGGTCACCTCAGTTTCCTGAAATGTTCCTTAGGCATTGTTAACCCTATGTCCCTCATAGCCCAAGATTTTTGACTTCAGGAAGTTGCCCTAGATTCTTTTTTTTTAAACTCTTACTTTCTATTTTACAATCAATACCATGTATTGGTTCTAAGGTAGAATGGTGGTAAGGGATAAGCAACGGGGGTTAAGTGACTTGCCCAAGGTCTCACAGCTGGGAAGTGTCTGAGGTCAGATTTGAACCTAGGACCTCCTGTTTCTAGGCATGGTTTTCAATCCACTGAACCATCTCCCCTCTTCCCCCCATCCTTCTAAGGGTCAGGGGCCCCAACAGGATAAATGACCTAATATGGAATTCTGAGGACACAGGATATGGTGAGTGATGGATGAGTGGGGGAAGCAAATTTTTGACACGCATAAAAAAAGATCAGATCATTCTAGTGCTACGGAATTCGGATTAGAACCTCAGAATTAAGCCAGACCAAACTACTTTTTGGTAATAGGTCATTTGAATGGCCAGCCCTGAAAGCCTTGAAAGGAGATCATTAAGGTTCCCTTTCCTTTCGTGCTGTAGCCCCAAATTTTAGCTGTGCACCTAGGCTCTTATATTCTGGGAGCACTAAAAAGCTCTTTTAAAGGGATTTCCTACCAGGCTACGTGCTTCTAGCTGTTGTGATTTTTGCACCTGTGAGCCCATGCAATTAATTAAAATTTTTTTTTTTGTGAAACTGAGGCTTGCTTTTTTAAAGTGGAGAATAAGTGACTCAGCTATTGTTAGACAGTTTCCAAAGTGTCTTCTTACATCTTTTTGACCGATGAATATACCATGCTTCCTCCTGCCTCCCTCTCTTTGCCCGATCTGTTCTTTGTGCCTGGAATGCCATCCTTTCCTCCTCTCTTTTATCTGAATTCCTATCTGTCCTTTCAAATCCAACTATAATGCTGAAGTCTTTCTAGATTCCCTTGGAAAGCAACAACTTTCCTCCCCAGATCTCTCATCACACCTGACTTTATGTCTTTTGAGTGCACAGAGTAAATGATAGCTAAGAATAAAAATAAGCGTCCAAGTCAAGATTTGACTTTAGATTTGAGTGCTCTAAACTAACTCTGTCTGTCTGTCTGTCTGTCTGTCTCTCACACACACAGACAATGTTGTCTATCATAGTGAATCATGGTTTTGGCTTATCTTGGTGTTGTTTAGACATTTTAGTCGTGTCCAACTCTTCAGGACCCATTTGGCATTATCTTTGCAAAGATACTGGAGTGTTTTTGCTATTTCCTCTTCCAGCTCATTTTATAGATGAGGAAATTGAGACTCATAGGGTTAAGTGACTTGACCAGGGTCACCCAGCTAGTAAGTATCTGAGGCTGGATTTGAACTCAGGAAGATGAGTCTTCCTGACTCCAGACTCAGCACTCTACCCATTGAGCTACCCAGACTCACATCCTACTTATTCTAGTATTAGACTATAAACTCCCTGTGGGCAGGAAGTTAGTGAGTTCTTATTCACTAGAAGTCTTTTTAACCAAAGACTGGCTGACCACTCGCTGGGGATGTTGTAGGGGGGATTTTTTTAATGTATAAATTGAACTCGATAAATCAAGGGTTTGGGGTCCCTTCCTGCTCTCTGATCTAATCTTTGGGCTCCCTCCCCCCCGGACCTCACATAGTGATGTGCACATAGCCGGTATTTAATGAATGTTGGTTATTTGTCCATAGATCCAAGAGAGGCATAATGGTGGTGTGGAAAGAACCACATAAAAGTAATCAAGTGAACCGAATCCGAATGCCTGTTCTGCCTTTAATGTGTGGCTTTGTCCAAGTCACGTAAGCATTTCTAGGCTTCCATTTTGGCATCTGTGAAATGTCCTCCTTCCAACTGTTCTAGGTGATTGCTGAGGTTGCACCTAGTTCTAAAAAGGTAGGATTCCATGAACATGGTCAACTTTGTCGTGTTCAGGCCCCCCGAGGAATGGTGGCAGGAGCTGCATGTGCTCAGCTCTGCCCACCACATTATAAAAGGGGATTTTGCCAAGCTGGATTGTGTGCAGAGATGAGTGGCAGGACAGAAAACCACGTCTTATGAAAGAACACCAAAAAGAAACAGAGACATTCAGATCGGGGATGAGAAGTGTTCAGTGAGATTGTGAGAACTATCTTTAAATATTTGAAGGGCTTCTTCAAGGAAGGAGCGATTAGATCCATTTTATTTGGCTTCAAGAGACAGAATTAGGAACAATGGTGGCAACTTCCATTGCCTGGCACATAGTAGGTGCTTAATAAATGTATGTTGATTGATTAAGGCAGGCTTCAGATCAAAATAAGGAAGATTTTCCATCAAGATATCATTTATAGGGGGGTAGCTGGGTAGCTCAGTGGATTGAGAACCAGGCCTAGAGACGGGAGGTCCTAGGTTCAAATCCGGCCTCAGCCACTTCCTAGCTGTGTGACCCTGGGCAAGTCACTTGACCCCCATTGCCTAGCCCTTACCACTCTTCTGCCTTGGGGCCAATACACAGTATTGACTCCAAGACGGAAGGTAAGGGTTTAAAAAAAAAAGATATCATTTATAGATAGTGGGTTGCCTTGTGAGGTGATGAGTTCTGTGTTACTAGAGGTATTCAAATGAAGACTACATTATCACTTGAAGGAATAATGTAGCATGATTTGTGAATCATGCAGGGGTTGGACTAAGTAATCTTGCGTCTTCTCCAATTTTAGGGATTATCAGAGATTATCAGAGATTAAAGCCATCTTTCAAAAAGGACTAAAAAGTATTGATTCCAAGGCAGAAGAGTGGTAAGGACCAGGTAATGGGGGTTAAGTGACTTGTCCAGGGTCATGCAGCTAGGAAATGTTGAGGCCAGATTTGAACCTAGGATCTTCCATCTTGAGGTCTGGCTCTTATTCCACTGAGCCATCCAATTGCCCCCCAAAGTATCATTTTAATAGGGAATTCCAGTCATACCACTCTTCTGATTAAAAACTTTCAATGGCTACCATTTGTCCAAGCAAGTCAGAATTTCCATTCATTTGTCTTATCCAATCCTTCCAGCCCAAGTCCCCACTTCTCTGTGTAAAGCCTAAGCTTGGGTCATGGGATCAGAGATTTCAAGCTGGAAGAAGAGACCTTAGAGGTCACTTATTCCAGCCTTCTTACTTAGCAGATGAGAAAGCTGAACCACAGAGGTGTCTCCAACCTTTATACTTTTGCTCATGCTGTTCCTTATACCTAATTCTTTCCTTTTTCAATTTCTGTCATTAAGAATCTTGTTTAACTTTCCAGAACTAACTCTTAAGGTATCCTCTTCACACAGTCTCCTTGATCTGCCCAACCCAAAGCAAATTCTCTCTCCTTCACTTAATATCCGCAGGATTAAGCACAGTTTCTGACACATAGTAAGCACTTCATTGCAAATGTTCACTGATTGGTTGACTGATCCCATTCCATTCTGTCCAGATCTCTCTTCTGGAATTAATATTTTACCTCGAATTATAGTTATTTGCTAGTAGATGCTTTCTCTTGCATTCCACAGGTAGACAGAAAGCTTCTTGAGGGCAGGTAGGCACCGTGCTGTATTCAGTTGTGAATTCCTCTCACCCTCTGCAGGAACACAGGCTCTTGTTCAAAATAGTTGAATGTTCAGAGTAACAAATGAATGAATCTCCTATTTGGATTTGAATTCATGGAAATTGGAAATCCATTTTGGCCAACTTAATCTTTGACCCTTTTAGGACACCGAAGGGCAGCTTCCCTCTCAGATGCAGACAATGTGCCTTGTTAATCAAAAAGAAAAAAAAAAGAGTTCTCTGTCAAAAGCTCTCTGTTTTTAGTGGCATTGTATATAATTATGGAGGGAAAAATGACTGGAAACGAACGGTGTCCAGCCATGAGGGAATGGCCAAATATATGGTAGGATGTTACTCCAATGGAATACCATAATGCAGTTAGGACTGACAAGTATGAGGATGCCTAGGAAATACAGAGAAGTGCTTAGCAAAAACAAAACAGAGAAGTTTATTCTTTATTGTATATATTTAACCCTGACTAATCAGGGGGAAAAGGAAATGGAAGTGGTGGACAGACTTCCCATGAAGATAGAATGAAAAATCAGGGTGATATTTTATACCTTGAAGCTCATTTTTAAAAACTATAAATAGTTCCTGAGCAAGTTGAATTGGGTATAGCAATGTTTAATATTAAATTTATTATAAAAATCATTTAAAATAGCCCCAAATGAGCCCCAAATGCGAATAAGTTGAATTTCCTTCTGTCTCCTTTATTGGCTCTGCCATTAACCATCTTCCCCATATGCCTATGAGTACGTCAGTTTCTTCCTATATAGAATGGAGTTGGATGGAATGCTCTCTCGAGTCCTTGCCAGCACTAACATTCTGTGGTTCTAGACTTTTCTTGTCTAGACACAAACTCTCTTTGTGTGCTTTGAATGGTTTCATGAGTTATAGGCAGTCACCCAAACTGGCCATTTCAGAATTCTCACATCCAGGTCTATAGGGGGAGAATTTGGCCCATTCACTAGGTGTTTTCTTTCTGTGGGAAAGCTATTCTATTTCCCCCCCTTTGAACAATATGAGGAAACAACTTATCTTTCATAAGTTTTGGATTCAGTTCATAGACGACGTCAGTATTGTCTAGGGCTCCCTATGGGGAAGTGGGAGTCAGGGCTCATGAGACTGATTCCCAGAGCTGCTGCTCCTGCTGTGACCTTAGAAAACCACGGAATCACTGCATGACTCAGTTTATCTGCCTGTGAAATTGGGCTAAGGCAGTTTTCCATCATGAGCAAATGCTACCATCATAGAGTTTGGGGCAGGACTACTACAATGCAATGATTAGAATCCATGGCATCACTGACAAAAATGATGTCAACGTCTCAACTTTGTGAAAGGTATTGTAATGATGCCACAACTCCATCACTGACTGGGCATAATGAATGGAACAAAACCCGGCAAAATTCAGTGAATTTGCAGTAGTTCAGAAGGGTGGGATTGGGCTAGACTGGTTTATGTTTGGAAGAGGAATCAGTTAGTCACCTACCATTTACTAAGTGCCAGACAAAGAAAAGCAAAGACAGTTCCTGCACTCAAGGAGCTTACAGTCTAATGAAGGAGACAATAAGCATGTTACTATGAACAAGTAAAATATATACCAGATAAACTAGAGATGATAGAGGAAAGGGTTTGCTAACCAGATTATTAATGTAAGCAAGATGGAGGATGGGGGAGATTATGTGTCATCTCAAGTAAGTTTTAAATAGTCAGCGATGCCTTTAGTCATTATCCACTAAAAAAAATTAAGATATGACCTGGAGAGGCAGCAGGGTGATAGGAAAAAGAATTCTGGGATTGTGGGATTATAGGATTATTAGTTGAAGGCTGGAAGGGACATCAGGATTGAGCACCTTCATTCTGCATCAATGTCAGGGACCTCTGACTTATCAGTGTGGGAAATTCCTTCATGAAACCAGACCCACAACCTGTACATAATAGAGGAGATAAGATTAAGAGAGCTGACTTGAGGCTTGTGATCCCCCACCTAGGTTAGACCAGGGCCAAGAATTAAGCTTAAGTCTTATCTCCAAATCTAGCACTCTGCATAGTGTCGCCTCTTAGATATAGAACTTTGGGCAAATTATTTTCTCTCTTTGAGCCCCAGTTTCTCCCTATGTAAAATGGGGATGGTGATACATCTCCTACCTCGTAGGATGCTGGGGGAGGAAAAAGACTTTGTAAATGTTGAAACACTGAGAAATGTGTGTATGTATGTGTGTGTAAAACCACTAGGCTGCCTGTTCACGTATGTGTGTGTGTGGTTATATAGGTGATACATATATGTATCTATCTATAAAATGGGTGTGTATGAGATAACTGGCTTTAAGAGGTTCAGTTGAGTTTCCCCCACTTGGTCTGTAATTCTTGCATCTTATCATGGTCCTATAGCTAGGATCCCTCCTGTAATTGGGAGGGGGGGAGGTTAGAAGGGAAAGAATACAAAAAGTCAGGAAGGCGCAAGTCAGTTTCCAGCAGCTTCACGGTGAATCAGTGTTGGATCTGGAAACAGAACCCAGATCCCTAAACCCCGTGATCCCTAAATACCAGATAAGGAAAATAAAATATGGTTTCAGAAGGAATGGCTTTATCACTTTAATAGCCTCGGCAGCAACACGGGATTGATTTTTATTAATGATGGTGCAATTTGACCTGGATTACATGAATAAACATTAAATTAGCCAGTCAAGGCTGATATGTGGGCCTCTGGGAAATTTCCCCATTGTTCCAGACAGTAGGGAATTGCCCCTTGGGGTTGTAGGCTTCTGCTGTCTCCAGCATCCTTTCCGTTTTTCCAGGGGTCCCTAATATGTCTCCACTGTGTTTGAGCAGCATGTGGGAGTGTATCTTCCAGGGCTCTGCCTTATAATTCAAAGTATTAAGTTTCATTTGGTGGCACCATTCCAAGGGGCTAGGCATTCGCCATCGCCAAAGGAAGGACCCGTAAGCCTACCTTCCCCAATCCCTTTATTTCCTTGCTGCCTTAGCCCCTTTGTACAGTTTGCTGTGACTACCTTAGGACCAGAGACCCCATCCTGTGAAAAATTTAGATGGCTACAGCAGTCATCAAAAATACCAATAAAGTGTCACCGCTCCTCGCCAATGATGTGGGGTGTCGAGGAGAGAGTGGGATATAAAAATGAATCATGGGGCTGGGCGTGACAGCCGCTCTGGCAACCAGGACTGAAGGGGAGTGAGCCCAGGTTGCAGAAATGCCTGAGAATGTTCCCAATCTGCTCTTCCGGCTGGCATAGAATAATGCCAACTTCTAGGTGTCAGTGAGACCGCAGGGTCCAAGGAACTGGTAATACGAGAAGGAAGGGGTGGCTTAACTGGCTAATCCCTGTCCCATTGGGTCTCGGTACAGGTGGGTTCCTGATCTCTGACTTGGGCCAGATTAGTTTAAAAATCCACCCAGACCCCCCTCCTCAGCCAGCTCTAACCCATCTCCCTGTTGAATCTAGGGAGCTGTCTAAGGTGTAAAAGATGGCTAAGTAAATGAACAAGACGCCATTAATCTTGGTTTGTTTTAGCACTATATCTTCAGCAGCTGAAGAAGAAGAAGAAGAAGAAGAAAATCCTTGCTCCTAGCTCATAACCTGAGTGTTAAAACTGATGTCCTCCCTATTAGGGCCTGTAAACTCATTAGCACACAGCAATTTATCCTCTTTTATTTCTTCTCAATTATCCTATCATCCATTGTATCTGGATCTGATTACCCTTTCCCAGAGTCAAACATTATCTTGTAAATCATTTGCTTTAAGTCTAAGCCTGCCAGGCTGGGCTGAGGATTTGCTTAGGCAGGTAATAAATCAATTAGTATTCAACTTGGGGTGTCATCTATTTTCTTTCCTTGGGACTGGGAAAAGGAGGATGTGAAGCCATCTCCCATTCTGGGGGCTTTGTCCTGCAGCATCGGCATCTTGCAGAAAAATGTACTGTTTTACCGATAATAATACCACTAATCTAAGACAAATACAATATGTTGTATGACACACATGATTATGTCCTACATAACAATTACATGTCTATATATATAATAGTCTGCTGATGCTTTCAGTGAGTCTTCAGAACATGAACTTACTTCATAATATTCTTTTTTTTTTAAATAGCCCTCCCCTTCTGTCTTAGTATCAGTTCTAGGGCAGAAGAGTGGTAAGGGCTAGGCATTTGGGTTAAGTGACTTGTCCAGGGTCACACAGCAAGGAAGTCTCTGAGATCTGATTTGAACTCAGGTCCTCCAGACTCTAGGACTGGTACTTGACCCATTGTGCTGCTACCTAGATGCCTCCACTTTGTTATGTTCTTATTCAATTTCAGAACTCGTCCTTTTACCTTCTTGGGCAATAGTCTGCAGAACTTTAAATGTAATGGAATAATGGGAGGATAGGGATTTGCTTCAAGACTACTTCCATCTGAACCCCATCAGAGAACATAAGAATAAAGAGATAATCATAATGATAGACATTTTGAAAATGGCTTTATATACATTATTTAATTTGAGTCTCACAATAACTTGAAAAGTAAAGACTGATCATTATTTTACAGATAAATATATTAAGGCTGAGGGTAAGCATTTTGCCCAGGGTCATTCAACATCAGAGGCAGGATTTGAATCCAGGTTTTCCCGATTCCAAATCCCATCCTCAATTCACTACAGCTCTTGGATAGCACCAATCCTCATGGCTAGCAGTTCAGTAATATTTCTCTAGCCGCTCTGCATTTTTGCAAATGAGGAAAGATGTCAAAGAGACCAAACTAGCAAGTTAGTAACTTGGTGACAGACTTAGAACATCACTAGTGTGTGACTCTGATATTTCAGACATATTCTATTATTTCCCCCTGGAAATTGGAGATCTTGTTTAATGGGAATCTTCCCATTTTGAAGCTCAAAACATACATTGTATGGGAAAATAAAGAGGGATTACTGTGATTCATTTTTTTCTTCTTAAGTGGAGGACCTTAGCACATAGCTTCTCTTTACACAGAAATGCCCATCAGACAGTAGAAGAAGCCCCAAATTCTTATGCCATTTTTCTTATTTTTGTCATGTATAGATCACTTTATGTATTAGTTCACTTAAGTCTCCCAATAACTATGAAGGAGTTACAGATTATTAGCTCTTTAAGGTTGGCAAATGCTCTATATTTTATATATATATATATATTATCTCATTTCTATATATATATATATAGTAATTGTAATATATTTATATGTCTGTTACTCTGAACAATCCTATGAAATAAGGGATACAATTGGTTTTTATTCCCATTTTATAGATGAGTAAACCATGGCTGAAAAAAAATAAGTGATCAGGATTTGGAACTAGGTCTTTTGACTCTAAAGCTAGCATCTTATTCTCTATGACTGCCTAATTTCCTTTCAAAATTACCTTGTACTTACTAAATATATTCTTGAATGGGCACCCATTGACCTCTCTATAGAATATAAGCTCCCTCAGGGCAGGGATTTTTGCATTTTTGTCTTTGGGTCCCCAATGCCTTACCCTGGTCCTGGCACATTCATAAATGTTTGATGATTCATTTTGTTGTTCTCTCTCCCATGGAATACCCTTCTTAGTTCTAGATCCCACCTATCCTAGATCCTGTTTTCTTTTCTGGGGCTAAGTCTTTGAGAGCTAGGATTCAACAGCTGCCACCTAGAACAATTTCATAGATCTCAGCATTCTGCCATCTCAGCTGCCAAATTACCACGATGCCCTAGGGTACCCTCAAAGGGATGCTCCCGGTGTCTGGGCCATAAAAGGACTCTGGTCTGTTCCAGGCAGCAATAAGATCCCTGGTAGAGTCCAATCAGAGCAATCTGAGCTCTTAGTCTGATGAGATGGATAGCCAGTTAATGGGAGTTGACTCTCAGGACTGGGCTGATTGAGGCAATGGTGATCCTCTAGCTACTCCCCCATTGTCTTTGGGTCTTTCATTGCTTCTAGCCTTCTTTAGTCTGGCAGTTTTCAGTCTACCTTTCTGACACTGCTCATTTGGATCACTGAGAGGGTCTGGGGACTCATTTGCCTCTCCTGGGAAACCTTTGATCGTTTCTCCGACTTTACAACTGGCTAAGTTCTTAGGGCACGGTGGTTATATAGTTTAGAAGGCATGAGTGTTATATAGAGCTAGCTCGGATTCTCTGGCATCTGGGGGCTCAACCTCAAGGTAGTGGGTTGGCCATGATGTGGGGCATCACAGTGGAGTATGAAGAGGACCAATCTGGGGAATCAGTCTCTGCCAGTCCTGGATTCTATAATCCTGGACATTGCACTTTGATCTGAAGGTCTCAGTTTTTCCACAGGCAAAAGGTAGGAGCTACAAAAGCAGAATGAGTGGCATTGTGGAAAACACTCTGGATTTAGAGTCAAGAATCTTAGGGTCAAATCACAGATCTACCCTACATTTGAGAGATGCTTCTTGACTTTTTTTGGTCTGTTTCCTTATCTATAAAATAGATTGGACTACCTTGATGTGCGTTTTCTTTTTTAAACCCTCACCTTCTATCTTAGAAGCAATACCGTGTATTGGTTCCAAGACAGAAGAATGGGAAGGGCTGGGAAATGGGAATGAGTGACTTGCTTCAGCAAGTATCTGAAGACAGATTTGAATCCAGGATCTCCCGTCTCTATGTCTGGTTCTCAATCCACTGAGCCATCTAACTGCCTTTATATGTATTCTAATGGTAAGACACTAGATTGAGTGTCAGAAAGCTTGGATTTCAGAGTTAAGCTCTCCTACTTATTATCAACGTGACCTTCAACAAAGTGTTTAATTGTTACTTGTTCATATCTTTTAATCATTTATCAATTGGGGAATGGATCCTAGCCATATAAATTCAACAGAGTTCTCTATTTTAGATATGACACTTCTATCTGAGAAACTGTCTCTATAATTCCCCCCCTCCCCCTTTCTGCTTTCCTTCTAATCTTGGCTACATGAATTTTATTTGTACAAAAACTCTTCAAATCAAAGCATTGGGTTCCTTGTGGCTCAAGTAAGGGAGTTGAACTATATGTCCTATGAGGTTGCTTCCAACTCTAAATGTGTATGATCCCATGTGCAATATGGTGAAAAGATCATTGGGTTTCATGTCATAAGACCTGGGTTCAAATCTTGGTTCTCTTCTTACTGACTTATGACTTTGAGACAAATAGTTTTAGGAGATCATTGGGGACAGACTCAATGTCTTGATTGGTTCATGAGTTGGAAACAACCAAGTTGCTTTAAATCCTGTGATCGTATGGCTATGTTACCTTCTATCCCTGACATCCATGGTCTAAATTCTAAGGCATTGTAAAAAAGATAGTTACCCAGTAGTGAGTATAATACAATGTGAAAATAAAATTGTATTATTTTGGGAAAGAGAAGAGTGCACAGATTCCTGACTTGGCCTCCCTGAGATGCCCAATTCTTGGAGTCTTTTCCCATTTTGTATGTAAGGGAAATTCTACAGAAGAAAGAAGGGGCAGCCCAGCTGGGTACCAGGGAAGCAGATAAGGAAGATCTCTGGGGGTGCCTATGGTGATTAAGGATTATTCATAGGCCTTCCTCTCTAAGTATTGCTTGGCCAGATTCATTGTTCCATGATTTCCCTTCCCCAAATTTAAGGTTCCCAAGGTGGTTACTGTCACCTGTGTTTGGAAAATGGTCTCCCAGTGTTTTGCATCTTAAAAGAATCCAATTCTCTGAGATCCTGCATATAAATGGCTCTCTAAATCTTAGAGCTCCTGAGAAATGTTAGTCATTCATATCAGTGACATTGTGGACTTCTTCCTGGGAAGACCTAAGTTCAGATCTTGACTAACACCCACACTGTGTGGATTTGGGCAGGTCCTTTAATAATAATTGTTCCTATTTACATATTGCAAAGATCCTTACATTTATTATCTCCCTGGAACTCTTTCAGGCTTAGTTTCCTTAAAATTGGGGATAATAATGGCACTAAAATGAAGATCTTAATAGCACTTACCTCCTAGGATTATGGTGAACATCAGATGAGATAACTAAGTAGAGTGCTTCATAAACCTTTAAGCACTGTGTACACGTTAGCTATTTTTATTATTATTTACAGTCTAACATCTCACAGAGAAACACTCAAGAGTGGGTGGGAATAGGCATTGGTGAAAGGAGAATGATTTCCTCATTTTTCCGAGAGGCTTTTCTTCTAAAGGAAGATGGGACTCCATCTCTTCTCCTAAGGTTGCCTTCAACATGTTCTAGAAGCCTGGGAATACTTCTTTTCCCTTAATGCCTCCCTGCCCCATCCAACTTTCTTAGTGACTGAAGCAATCCCTCTCATCCAATAATTTTGTCTCCTTCAGGAAGAGGTCCATAATTTCCTCTATAAGAGTCCATTCAATCTTCCCGTAGAGTTGGTAATATAGTAATGGAGGAAATACATCTTGTTCATTTTGGGGGAGCTTCCAAAATAGAACTCATTTTATTTTCCCCCAAACCTATCCTTCCTCTAAACTTTACTATGCCTATCATCCTTTCTGTCACTCAAATTTGCAACTTTGGAGTCATCTTTGACTCTTTCCTCCCCATGATCCTTCCTCTTGTCTAATGTCTAATGTCTACATGTCTAATTAGTTGCCAATTTTTGTCCACTGTAATTCTGGGGCATTCTCTCCATCCATCCCATTCTTTCTAATCACATGCTTACCATTCTAGTGCAAGCCACCTTCACTTCTTTCCAGGGTTTTTGCAAGTCTTTTTTAAAAAAAAAATCTTCACCTTTTGTCTTAGATGAACACTAAATATGAGGTTCAAGGCAGAAGAGTTCCAAGGGCTAGAAATTTGGGGTTAAGTGACTTGCCTAGGGTCACACAGCTAGGAAGTGTTAGAAGTCAAATTTGAACCCAGGACCCCACCTCCCAATCTCCAGGTCTGGTTCTCTATCCTCTAGTCCACCTAGCTGCCCCTGACATAGTCTTTATTTTATTTTACTTCCCCCCTGCATTAGCCTTTAATTGCTTTCTCTGCCTCCTCTCTTCCCTCTCCAGTCTGTCCTCTACTTTTCAGCCAAATTGATATTCCCAACTCCCTTCTCAGCCTTTACTATGGCTTCTGGAACAAAATACAAAATGCTTGACCTGGCATTTAAGGCTCCACAATTTGCTCTCCACTTCCCTTTCTAGTTATAGTTCAAATTATTCCCCTTCATGTTCTTTCCATTTTATGCCAACTGGACTACTAGCTCTTCATCTATGGCCTCCATGATTTGGCACAGGCTGGTAAATATTTGTGTTTAAAATGTGCTTTTTCTTCACCTTTGCTGATTAGAATCTCAAGCTTCCTTGAAAGTCCAATTCAGATGCCATCTCAATTCAGTTCTGTTCAATAAACATTTATCAGGTGCCTACTTTCCTAATGCATACCCCACTCCTAGTATTTCATATTTCTTCCCATCTTAAAATTATTTTGTATTTACTTCTCTTTGTACTCCTTTAGAAAGTCAGTTACTTTTTCTTTTTGCTTTGGAATACCTAGAACTTAGCCTAGCACTGGAAAAGTCTCCTTAGCAGTTGATTTCTTGAGGTCCCTTCCAAGGACCTTGGGAAGTCGAGGCAGCATTGAAGAGGAAGAATATTCCATCTATTGGGGACAACCTGTTCGATGACTCAGATGGAATGTGGATTGGTTGAACCATAGAGTCTATGAAGAGTAATGAAACAATAATCATGGAAGGGACTGGTTGGAGCTAAAGTTTGTGAACTGACAACCCAACCTTCCCAGGTGAATGATGGGATGCTATATTGGTCCATGCTGACTCATCTTTCTCTGATGGTCTCTTCCTCTGACTTGCGGTATTTGGAGTCAATGTTCTAAGGATATTTGCCCACGAAACATTCGTTTCTTCCTCCCAGATTGTGTAATTAATTGGCCCATTCACTTTGTGGAGATCTGTCATGTTTAGCAGCATTTCACATCCTGGAAAACATGGAGTAAGTTGGGCTTGTTCAGACACGATGACACCACACAGACTGGGTTGATTACAAAAGAAGACAGATGGGTTAGGCTTCCATGTGATAGGAAAACTGGGTTATGGGCGGGCATTAAATATTTATAAAGCGGCCAATCTTTGGAGCTCATTGGGGAGTGTTTCTACATGAGACGTGTCAGCCTTTATAATTAGTTATGGGACTTACCATTATTTGAGTTTTTGTCATGCTATTTTCTGTGTCTAGGAAGGACCATTATTTTAAATGTGGAATAAGAAAAAAGAAATACAGTTTGGGAAAGTGGAAAATGTTTTTTGGGAGAACTTTTAAAATCATTTCTTCAGCAGACTCCATAGAATTGTTGCTTCTTGAGTTTTTTATTCTTCACCTCGGAGACTGTCAGATGATATTTAAAGTAAAGGTTTTTTATTAAGAATGTGCACAGAAGTCCAAGTTTGGGGGAAGGGGGAGCAAATCCAAATGGAATTCTCTTTAAAACATTTCCAATAAAGGTCCTTCCACAGAAGGAAAACCTCCCCCCTCCCACCCTCATCCCCTTTTCTTTGGCCATCTGCTTAGCTTGGAGGTAAAAATCTTCTTGAGTTAATACTGCAGCCATTTGTAAATGTAATTAAGCAGGGCCTTCCTTTTCTGAAAATAAGTTGCTACCTCATGCTCAGGAATTACAAAAAAAATTTTTTTGAGGGGGGGTTGGTTTGGGATTGGGGCAGGATGGGGGTGGGGTGGAGAAATTCTGAAACCAAATCAAAAAGTTCTCAGCGAAAGCCCTCAGGATTTTAATTATGAAACCAGTCCTTTGGCCTCTTAAAGGTTATTTGTTGAACAATTATTTTTTCCCCTAACAGTGTATGACAAATGACTCTCCTAGCACAACAAATGATCTTCAAGCCCCTTAATTAGAATGGAGCACTCGATATCTTCAGACCTGCTGATATTTCGGGAAAACTCATATTCTCTATGTGCTGTTCCAAGGAAAAGGGAGCCAGGTAGCAAATGGAAGCAGTGTGTGTGTGTTCTAAGTGATAGAGTAGGATTTAGGGACGGAGATGGTTCCCCACTATATATGTGGGTGAGTTCTAAGGATTAGAGGTAGAATTGAGGAACAGAGATGGTTCCTTAATATTTATGTGGGTGAGTTCTAAGGATTAGAGGTAAAATTGAGGGACAGAGATGGTTCCCCACTATATATGTGGGTGAGTTCTAAGGATTAGAGGTAAAATTGAGGGACAGAGATGGTTCCCCACTATATATGTGGGTGAGTTCTAAGGATTAGAGGTAGAATTGAGGAACAGAGATGGTTCCCCAATATATATCTGGGTGAGTTCTAAGGATTAGAGGTAGAATTGAGGAACAGAGATGGTTCCTTAATATTTATGTGGGTGAGTTCTAAGGATTAGAGGTAAAATTGAGGGACAGAGATGGTTCCCCAATATATATCTGGGTGAGTTCTAAGGATTAGAGGTAAAATTGAGGGACAGAGATGGTTTCCCACTATATATGTGGGTGAGTTCTAAGGATTAGAGGTAGGATTTAGGGACAGAGATGGTTCCCTAATATATATGTGGGTGAGTTTTAAGGGATAGAGTAGGAATGAGGGACAGAGATGGTTCCCCACTATATATGTGGGTGAGTTCTAAGGATTAGAGGTAGAATTGAGGGACAGAGATGGTTCCCCAGTATATATGTGTGTGAGAATTCTAAAGGATGGTGTAGGATTGAGGGACAATGTCCTGTCCCCCAAGACGAGGAATGGGTCCCCAAATACATCCAGGAGCAATCCCTTAGACAAGAAGCCATGGACTCAAACAAGTGTAGTCCTTCCTCACACGAGAGCCCCTTCTCCCAGAGTCCTTTATTATCCAGCGCTTTTAGCCTTATTTACCATGAGGCTATCTTGCCACAAGCATGCTTTTTACTTCTGACAGTCCTGAGTTATGACCATTGTGGGATCCTATCTCATTAACTGAAATGGGAGAATAAAACATCAAACAATCATAAAAATAATTTGGCACTGTGAAACCACTTAGGAGCAGCTGTCAAACAGGTTGGAAGATAAACTTCTAAATAAAAACGATTGGAGAGAGCTGCAGTGTCTTGCCATATGCTTCCCCAACATTACAGTCGCCTTAATAATATGAAGTGCTTGTGTTTATGCAGAAGAGGCGAGACACTCCATAGATGATATTGATTCTGCCTTAACCCCAATTTAGCAAAGACCTCCTCCTCCTTTCCCTAATCACAGAGCGCAGGAGCCGTTTTCCAAAAGGGGGAAAAAATACGTCCCTAATGCCCAGCCATATTTTATCTTCGAAGGCTTGTGGCAGGAGATAGGCCTTTGTCTTGCTTGTCACTGTGGCCGGGAGCCCAGTTTTAGGACAGCAAAGCCCCTCTGGGGCTCTTCTCCAGTAGTTTTCATCCTGCAATTCCAAAGCATACATCTTTATCAAGCTGTTGTTGTCAGACAACATTAGATAATTAATAGGCCATTTGTCAGCCCTGCACAGAACATGTTAAAATCCCGAGGAAAATCAGGATAAATAGAGCTGCTTGGCTCTCTGAAGGCTTTTTTGTTCTGTCTCCCGCTCATTGCGGGCAGATATTTACTATTAAACGAGACTCATTATTAATCACATCTAATGTTAATTAATTAACCGCCTCTGTGCATTGAGGGCTCTCTGTGACTTCCAATTGTTTTAAGGAGCTAATTGGTAACTTAGCAGTTTGCATGTAAGGTAACTGCTTCTGTTTATTCTGCACATGGTCCGTCTTTCAGCCGGTGAAATACATTTATTTGCTTTTGGGGAATTGGTCGGCATACCCTAATATTGAGACGTGTGCCCATTTATGCTCAAAATCATTGGGAAGACCAACACCCCTGTGAAAGGGCGCACTTCCTTTGGCAAGAGGTCATCATGGCGGGCTGTCTGTGGGGAAGATCCATATTTTTTGTTTTAAGAAAAAACTCTTTCAAAAAATGCCTTTTTTCCCCTCAAAAATGTAGAATGTGCAATGCTGATGGCTCGTAGACAGGAATCAAGACACAGACAAGCAGTTGGAGTGGTCCATTAAGACAAGGGGGAGAGGTTTGCGTGATCAGACACAGTTCCTGTATCATTGGGGATGGATGGTTGGCGATTAGCCCAGTGGAGGCACCTGCCATAAATGTACCCTCTCTGGTGGAGCTGTGGGGCTGAGTGTAAGGCACATCACATGGAACTGATTTGTTCTGCAAGAAAGGGACTGGGCAGAGGAATCTCACCTTTGCCCTCTGATTCACTGGGGCACCAGTCAAGATATCACCCCATGATGCCATTGGTCCTCTTTGAAAACGAAGGATGAACAGCTAACGATGCATGGTCACAGAGGGCAGAAGAGACAGAGAAAGGGTTCTCAAATAATCTGGGCACCTAGAACTGCAGCCAATGTAGACTGGCTCCATCAGCCAATCAAAAAAAAAAAAGGCTCCAGTGTATGCTAGAGCCCAACATTTCACCAGTAACAACACGGTTTTCCTACAGAATCCAATAATATTGATAGGTTCCTGTTGGAAGCATTGATGCCTTCTAATTTCTTTTTCTTTATCGATTCTTCATCATCTTCTTTAAAGGCCAGCCTGAGGGACCACATGCATTACAGCCATGATCAGGGCTAACACAACTCTGAATAAATGACCAGTTTAAAAATTTCATTTTTTGGGGAAAAAAAAGAGGAGATTCAAAGAGTGGGGAAGGAAATGGATTTTGGTTTTTCTCTGTGCTTAAAAGTTTCCAGTTAATAAAACAATAATAATAGCTGACATTTAGACATAATAAATGTATAAACCTCATTGAGGTTTCCTGAGAGCCTTATATCTTGTATCTCACATACAGTAACTAAACAATCTTTGTTTTAAAAAGCCTGTTGGGTAATAGTGCTCAGCACAGGCTTATTATGGAAATATAATCTTCTGTTTAATATTATAAGCAGAAGAAAAAAATTAAATTTTAATATTTGCTTATAGTTATATTTGCTTATAGTTACCCGCCCCTATTTAAGGAGGTTTGATGACAGAAACATGACACATAACATTATAAATCATCTTGATAGTGATTAATAACCTCATCCACTAGTTGTTGTTGGTTGTCTCTCGAACCGAGGATGACGATTGTCTTTGTGCGTTTTTGTGCACAAAGACACCTGTGCATGAGGATTTAAGTGGAAAAGTTGATGCACAGAGACAGTCCCACTCTCTCGGCGTGGGAAGCCTGGGTCCAGTGGCACGAAAAGTCGTTACACCTGGAGACTTCCTCAGCTGCATTGGATGGCCGTGTTGTCCTTTGTGCTCCAACATGCCCTAAGCACTCCACAGTGCCTTGCTGCGTCGCCCTCTCAGCCATTGAACCTTCTTGTTGGTTTCTTCCGCCTGTTCCACCAAAGCAGTCTTCACATGCTGGGTGAGCAAAGCCCTGGTTCACCAGGGGTCGACTTTGACCCGATGGCTACCCTCACAAGGTTTGGCCGGCCTGTCGAAGCCGTTGCCCGGGGTGTGGCCACCGCTGCATGCTAGCAGCTACTGGGAGCCACAAGTGAGAGCTGGGTGTCAGGTGAGGGTCAGTGGCTGGAGAGCTTCCCTAGGAGGGCACGATAAGCCCTCCATACCAGAGATACTACCCCTCCCTGAGCACCCCATCCACCCCCATCCACTAGAAGCAGAGAGAATTTTTTTTTTTAATGCTACACACTTTGGCTCTGCAAAGAGCCAAAGTGTGTAGCATTAAAAAAAATTACTTTTTAGTCAGCCCTCTAAATCTATGAACCCAACTGAGTCCTACTTGTTGGGGCTTCTGAAGCCAAAACTGGAGTTCCATTGACATAGCCTTCAGGATTATCTTCAAGACACACTAAGGGACAGGAATCCTATTTTTACTAAATAGAAGACCCCAGTTTGAATCCTAGCTTTGCTATTTTTGACTTGTGTGACCTTGGGCAAGTTTCCTTCCTTTATCATTCTCAGTCTCAGTTGGGCTTCTGTAATGATAATAACATCTTTCTAATGCTCAAGGTTTGCAAAGCACAACCCAGGAAGAGAAACACTTTTGTTATCTCCATTTTACTGTTGGGGAGTTCTAAAGAAATCAAGGCTTTCAAATCAATGGTTGTTTTAAATGTCTTAAGAAGTATTTGAACTGGGGCCAAATAAGTGGCTCAGTGGATTGAGGGCCAGACCTAGAGATCCTGAATTCAAATTCGACTTTTGACACTTCCTAGCTGTTCAACCCTGAGCAGGTCACTTAGCCCCCATTGTGTAGCCCTTACCACTCTTCTGCCTTGGAACCAATACATGGTAGGAAGAAAGGTAAGGGTTTAAAAAAGAAAAGAAGCTTTTGAACTTAAGTTTTCCTGCTTCTGGGTCCAGGTTGGACTAAATGGCCTCTGAGGCCCCTTCCAGTAAACTTATGGCCTTAAGAGTATTTCTACAAATATTTCCCTGCAACTAGAAGAGATGAAATTATTTGAGAAATACTTATTTTTACTTCACTCATCTGAGGGATAATATTTGTAAAGTATTTAGCATAGGGCTGGTACACAGTAGGCACTTTATAAATGTTTATTCCTCCTTCCCTTCCCTCTTTTTGAAGGGTTCAATGAGCAGAAGTGGGAAATGTGCCTGGGAGGGTGGGATGGAGAGATATCATGGAAGCAGACATGGGACTTAGCCCCAAAATGAAATACCAAAACAATCAATCATTCAATTTCAAGATCTTGATTCTTTTTCTTCATTAGTGCTTCAGGCTCTAGACTCAGAGTCTAGAAAACCTAGGGGGTAAATCCTATTTAACTAGTTGTGTTACTGTTGGTGGGCCAACCGACTCCTCTGAACCTCAGTTTTCTCATCTGTAAAACATACCCACAATACTTGTCTTATAGGGGGAGTTGTAGGGTGTTTTGCCAACATGAACATTAGGAATGGCTGCTTTTGTCACTATTATCTTGTGGACAGAGCTGGAAAAAAGATTTTTTATTATTTAGGCCATTTTATAGAAGAGGAAGCAGAGGCCCAGAGTGACTTGGTCAAGGTCAGATGGAGAGAAGAGATGGGATTTGAACATAACTCCTCTCATTTCCCCATGGTGATTAGTCCTATTTGCATGTCATTTCCCCCCATTCTTTCTCATTGTTCTATTCTGCAAAATGAATTTTTTTACTTTATAGAAAGTCCTCTCTCCCATTCCCTGCCACTTCTAAGAGCTACCTCTAAAGATAATAGAAAGGGGAACACTTTCAGGGATATGTTACCATGGATCTTTGGGAAATTTTTTTCTCTCTACACATAACCATCTAAGCTGGGTTTATTTGTGCCCCACAGAATCTCTCTCTCTCTGAATTTCTCTTTCCCTTTTTGTCTCTTCAGCTCTGTCTCTGTTTCTCTCATTCTCTTTGTCTCTTTGTCTCTCCCTCTTTCTCTTTCTGACTTTCTCTTTCCCTCTTTGTCTCTTCAGCTGTCTGTTTCTCTCATTCTCTCTCTCTGTAGCTGTCTCTTTCATTCTCTGTCTTTTTTCTCTTTGTCTCTCCAGCTCTGCCTGTCTCTCATTCTCTTTCTCTGTCTCTGTAGTTCTCTTTCTGTCGCTTTTTCTTTCTCTTTGTCTCTCTTTCTATCTCTGTCTCTCTCTTTCTGCCTCTATCTCTCTCATTCTCTGTTTCTGTCTTTGTCCCTCTCTGTCTCTCTTTTTGTTTCTCTTTCTCTGTCTCAGTCTCTGTCTTTTTCTTCTTCTTTTTTGGAAGCATTTTCAGCCCTAACACACAGAGACCAGGAAACCCACGCATACTCTCACAGAATAGCAGCAGAGCTTAAATTGTTTGATCCCCGTTGAAGTGCTGATGTTGAATTATATGTAAGGGTGGAGAAAGATGACTGGGTTGAAAAATGTTCTTTCACTAACAAAGACTTAGCTTGGAATTTAACTTTGACCCGTGTGAGCGATATCCAAGGGGCTTTTGTCGCTGGAAATCGTGTGGTAGGGAAAACAGTTTGGCTAAGTGGAAATGGCTTCTATCATACCTTGCCATGCCCTGGATGCCACAGTTCTTTCTATGGGCTGGGCATTAAACGACCATTGTGAGCTGCTTCTCTAAAAGGGCTTTGCTCTTCTCTACACCCCCACCCCCATTCTCCCCCAGGGGAGCAGTGCCTTTGCCCCAAACCCCGTTTTTCTTCCAAGGGCCATTCACCTGGGCACGTCTTTCAGAAACGAAGGAGATGGTTCTCATCAGCCCCAGCGTTACAGGAATCGGTGATTTCTCTAGACTGCCTTGCCTTTAAAAAATAGGCGGAAGCCTCTTAACGTGACTTTTTCCACTATCTCCTCCAGCTCCCCCTTTTGTCATTTTTTTTCTTTTTTGTCTTGGCCCTGAAGATGTAAGCGATTGTTGTCTAGAGGGAGGAAAAAGGTTTTTCCTGGGGATGTTAATTTCAAGGCTGAGTAGTTCCTAGTCACCATGCTTTGCTGGAGGTATCATTCAAAACTTGCCTGAAGGCAGTCGGGGGCCATTTGTCTCACCTGCAAGCCACGGGGCTTTAGGAATATGGCCAGGACACCAGAAGGGTTTAAATCGGCACCTGAGTGTCTTTTGGCCTCAGCCTGTTTATCTTGTAATTCTTGTCCCGGTTTTCTTCCTGCCGGGATGTGTCCGAAGCAGTAAGCATTGCACTTCCTGTCCAGCCTTCAAAGCTTCCTACTGGAGTGGCCAAATAGGCTGGTGCTAGGGTTGGGAGTCTGACGCGTCATTTAGAAATAATATTTGTTTTGGCTCCAGCTGGGACCGATACAATCGAGAAACAAAGCAGAAACAGGGGGGTGGCTGGATTTTTTTTTTCTCTTTTAGTGGGAAATATTCTTTATTTCCTTGACATAACAAGGAGGGGCTCCCGACCGAGTTTTGAGCTGTGGAAGCCCTTCTCAGACATAAGAGAGTCAGATTGTTGACATGTTATGGAGACATCACTTTCCTCCCAGGAGTAAGCTCTTTGTTGCAAGGTAACGGGAGCAAAGGAATAAGAGGGCTAGAGACAGAACTGTATTTACGTTTCCTACTGGCTTTGCAGATTCTCTAACTGCTCGCTGGGTTTCTACTGGAACCACCGAGGAGCAGTAGGGCTCCGGGGAAGCCCAGTTGAATAGTTTGTGCCTGATTTTCCGCCATGAGGTGGCATCTCCTATTTGCCAGCAGCCTCAGATGGAGCAGCCTTGTTGTTATGTTGCTGGGTAATGAGAGCCAACGCGACCTCCATTCCAAAACATATTAAGCTCCTTCATGCCCAGAAATAATTCTAGGAGAAAATTTGTAGAAGCTTGATTGATTATCTTATTTTAATCCATATTAAAGCTTTAAGTCTCTAGGTGTGGCTCCTTACTTCTAACACCTCATAAATTATGGCCATAATGAAGCAGTCATTTATCCTGAGCTGATGATAAATGGCTTGCCCTAGGAGGAACTAAAGAATAGGCAAGTAGATCATTTTCATATTTGGTGAAAACAATATTAAGTACCCAGACCTCAGTGATTGCCCTAATAAATGAATAATCTGAGGTGAGGGGCTTGGCAGTCAGGGTAAAAAATAACCTGAGCTTTCTCTGTCATTTGTCAGGCTTTGCTATGACAGCATGCATTATGGGTAAATGAGCAATCAGCAAGAACTATGTTATGGCTGGGATGTTTTTGAGGAATTTATCATATGCATTGCTTGGTACCTTTAAGACCTTAAGTCTTAACAGCTAGAGTGCATGACTGCGACTGAACACAGTTCCTATTTACTATGGTATGCTTCATTTGTACTGGGGTCTCGGTCCCTTTCTTTCCCTTTTTCTTTCTTTCTTTCCTTCTTTTTTTTCTCCTAAACCTATTGAGAATGAACTTCATTTGGCATTGCTTCCAAAACTTTTTTTTCAGAGCATGATGTGGTATTCCTAGAACAATGTGCATCCCCCCTGGGCCATTAGGTTTAGGAGCTCTTAGAGATCTAGTCAAATAGAATCTCTATGGAGGAAATTCACCAAAACTGCCAAAGATGTCTGTGTTCCATTATAGGTGGGTCCAATCTGTAGAAAGGAAAATGGACTGATTAAATGAAGTGTATGCAAGTGACATGTGTATGTGAGTCCTCAAATATAGATGTTGGCCAGATTTAAAGTGAATCATGGGGCTGAAGTGGGATAGAGATGCCATATTGGAATGGTCATACCAGTCATCCTAACGGGCAATTGCTCCATATGACTCAATGCAGTAAGCAGTAAACAAGAGAAGCCACAGTAGAACACCTCTTTTGGGTCAGGGCTGCTTTATGGTTTCTGTCTTTTGTAAAGCCCAGTCAGTCAAGAAGTACTTATTTTTAGAAGTAAATTTTCAGCAAAATGTTTTGTTTTTACATTTTTTGATTTTTTTCTTTCATCCCTGGCCCTACTCTCCCCTAGGGGCCATCTCTATGACAAAGAATTATTTTTTAAAAGAAAGAAAAAGAAGAACAAGAGAAAATAAATTCAGTTAAAGTGATTCAGTAAAGTATTCAAAAAATAGCTGCAAATACACGTATGTTCCACATCCATGGACCTCCTCTCTTCCATATTCCTTCGAGGAGGGTGAGATGTCTCCTCATATCTCTTCTTTGAGGCCAGCTTTGCTCTTTATAATGTTGCATCATTCATTTTTGATTGTTTGGTGGTGGTTCTGTACATTTACAATGAAGTAGTCATTGTGTATGTTGTTTTTCTGGCTCTGCTGACGTCTCTTTGCATGAGTTCATAGAAATCTTTTCAGGCTTCTCTGTGCTCATGCTCATCCTTTCTTACAGAATGGTGATATTTCATTGAATAGACGATGACTTCCTATATTTCAGGCACACACTGTGCTTGGCAATGGGGATCCAAAGTAGAAAATCAGAGTCTCTGCCCTCAAGGAGTTTACATTACGTACTGTGAAACAATGCACATATCTAAGTAAATGGAAAATCACATAAAGGCATTTCTGGGGCAGCGATGGTGATGATCTTGGGAAGATCAGAAAGGTCTAATATGGTTGGTAGCTATAAAGCTGGGGATTAGAAGGAACCAAGGATTCTAAGAGTGAAGATGTAGAAGGAACACATTGCAGGAGTGAGTGCTCACCTATGCTTTTGTATGATACCCAGAGAAGGAATGCTATGAATAAAGAACAGTGAGCAGGCCATGTTGGCTAGAAGGTAAAATCTCTGGGGAGAAGTATGACACAATAAACCTGGAAAGCTAGTCTGGAGCCAGATTTGGAAGGACTTTAAATATCAGAGAAATAAATCCATCCAGAGACAAAAAAGAGGTGTACAAACGACCTTTGATCCCTATAATCTTCAGACATTAAGGGTGGTCCCTTATCGCTCATCTTTACAGGTAAGGATAGGATACACTTAATCTCTATCTAGGTTGGTTGATTGGAGTCTGTTGCTAAACCTAATAGGAGCTCATCCCTTTAATTGGAACTCAGAGAAATTCTCAACCCTTTAACTACAGATTATACTGCTAATTCTGGCTAGTCCCTTTAACTATAAGGGAAGGAGTTAGATGGTACATTGGATAGGGTGCTAGGCTTGCATTCAGGAAGATCTAAGTTCAAATCCAGGCTTGGACATTTATCAACTGTGTGATCTTGGAAGTCACTTAACCTCTGTTTGACTCAGTTTCCTCAGCTATAAAATGGGGATAATAATAGTACCTACTTACTAGGGTGGTTGTATCAAATGAAATAATATTTGTAAAGTACCCAGCACAGAGCCTGGCAAATAATAGCCACCATATAAATGCTACCATCATTGTCATTTTCATTATTATGGGGGAGGGGGAATGTCAGCACCATTTCTCCCCACATAAAGGATGAGGTCTTCTGAAAGAGGATTCAGTAAATATAGGATGGGAAAAATCATGTAGAAAGAGTGAGGGATCACCACTAGAACTCATGTGATATTGAAAGCCCTAGAAGAAAAGGCCCTTCATGGAGGATTTGTGGGATGACATAGACAAGAATCATTTAGGTTAGGAAGGAAAGTCTAGGTTGTAATTCATGCTGCTGGTGAAGTACCTATTCCAGTGGGATCATGGGACCATTCAAATAGAGTAAGATAGTATGTCAGAGACAGACAGACATACAGAGAGAGATGGACAGACAGACAGAGAGATAGAGAGACAGGAAGACAGAGAGAATCAAAGGGACAGAGGCTGAGAGGGAGGGAGGGAAGGGGAGAGAGAGAGAGAGAGAGAGGGGGGGGGGGAGGGAATATTGTTCCTTTCAGCTACCCGTCCTCTCAATTACTATTTATCGCCAAACTCCTCAAATAGGCAATTGAGTCAAGGGACCATTTCTCAGTTAAGGACTGGTAGATGCTTTAAAGCAGTGAGGGAAAGATCTCATTTCCATTTGCTTGTATTGCTTTGAATTAATGACTTTCCATGAAAACCCAGTGGATTTCAAAGTAGGCAAAGTAGTCTCACTCTCATGGGCTCTGCTTTTGTTTTGACTTCCAAAAAATAAATCTTTTACAGAATTAAGATGCACGTAGATGTCATTTTTGCCTCTTCAAGGAATATATACCTTGCTGGATGCTCCTTTGATTAACCTTCAATGACTTTTAAAAAATCTGTCAAGCAAAAAGTATTGTTAATTGCCTACTGTGTGACAGGCACTTGGACTAAGCTTCAGGATTACAAAAATCCCTGCCTTCAAGGAGCTTATGCTCTGTTGGAAGAAGAGTATGTACACATTTGTATATATAAGGAAAATACAAAGCCATTTTGGTGAGAGTCAGGTTCTTGTTATTGATAGGGTCATAGATACGATGATAAATAATAGAGACAAAGATAAGACAGACCCATTCCATGCCCTCCAGAAACTTATAATAAAGAAGTAGAAACAGATATAAAAAGCTTCTTTTAAAAAATACTGACAGAAGTTAAATGACTTGTCTAAGGTCATTCAGCTTTTCAAGGGTCTGAGGTAGAATTTGAACTTGTCTTTCTTCCTCCAAGACCAATTTCCCATCAGCATGGTTGAGAATTTGAGACTAAAATGAACTTTCTTCCATAGTCCCTACCACAGTGAATCTGAGGCCAGACCTGAGTTTTGATCATAGGATGGTGATGATGACTGATGATGATGTGATAGTTCTGGAGGGAAGAGACTTTGGCTTTTGTCTTTCTATCTCTAGTACCCATCACAATGTCTGGAACATAGCTGAAGCATGACTAGCGTTTGCTGATTGATTAACAGAGAATTGTAAAGATAAGATATTATTACATATATGATATAAGAATTTTGCAATAATAACTCTGATGTAACTGCTACATTGTAGATATTCAGATGCTTTATTTGTGTTTGTGTCCTTTTCCTTGATAGAATGTGAATTCCTTGAGAGCAAAGACATATCTTTTTGTTTTTGTAACCCCTAGAGCCTAGTGCAGTATGTTGCATAAAAGTATTTATTGATTGATTGGGTTCCATTTTATAGATGAGAAGACTGAGGCTTATAAGGATGAAGTGACTTGCTCAGGTTCATATAGCCTGGAAATAACAGGGCTAGGATTTAAACTCAGGTCCTCTGAGTCTGCCTCTTTTTGGGCTGGGTTCCTTCTCCCCCCAAAAAAACAAAACAAAATAATTCAAGTTAGTTAATTTGCATTCCCTTCCCATCCTTGTTTGAAAATATTTCCTAAATTGTAGAAGATATATCACCCCCTTAAAATTTCAAAGTAAATACAATGCAACGTCAGAATATTGGTGATAGTTAGAAGAGATGCGTTATCCTTCCTTTCTGAAAACGAGGACCAGAGATGCCCACTTTGGGGAGTTTCTTCTCCAGATGTGGTGGTCCTGTGCTGAGACTTCAACATGTGCTTCCAGGTCCCACTAATTCTACTGAAGGAACCATTGGGACCCCTTTTCAGAATCCAGCTATAGTTTAAGATTCCATACTGGAATTTCCCATAGTAAAACCAATTTGAAAAGCTCTAGACTTAATTCATCATCTGATTTCTATACTTTCTCCTTTTTGGTGTTGTTTACAGTTTTCTGGGGATTATCTGGATTAGGCGACTGAGGATATGGGCATCGGGGGCACAGTTAGGTCCCCAAATGGGATAATAATCTGAACCCATTGTGTCCTGTGAGCAATCACATTTTCTCAAACATCCTGAAATAGAAAGCTTAGTACAATGCTTATCAATGTACATTGAAAAACTGCCAGACTGATTGTCTGACCTTTAGGTCAGAGGTCAGCTGTCAAAAAACCAGCAGAGGGAAGCCATCCAAAGACTGGCTCAGCCTTCGAAGACTTTCTCTTCATCCTACTGTCTGTTTCTATGCTTGTCTGGGCTCCCTCCACTTCCACATGAAAAACAAAACAAAACAAAATGAAAAAACAACGGCTCAAGAGCAGATCCGTGATCTTTCCTTTTCTGAGCTTCCTTTGAGAAGACAGGAGGGGAAAAAAAAGAAAAAACCAGAAGGAAAGAATCAGACGATCAGAGGGTATATTGTATATGTGCCTGGAAAGGGCTCTAGAGGTCATCTAATCCAAACCTCTAATTTTTCAAAGAAGGAAACTGAGATCTACAATGACTGGTCCAACAAAATGTCATTAAAACAGTCAACCATCCTCTGGTTTGAAATAACAGAGGATTTTTACAATGACTCAGTGATCTTTTTTGAAATTAGCACCATTTCTGACCCATAGTACATCATAAGTGCTTCTTGATGAATTCATGGAATAAAGATTTATAAAGGACCTACTCTACGGGAAGCACTTAACAGTTAATTGCACATATGATTTCAAGCAAGAAAATGAAACAAAATGGCAGATTCTATCATAATTTCCTCCTTTTTGGACCACATATACTAGATTCTTATTAATGATTCAGATTACTGTGACACTGAGAGAAGGAATAGAACAATGAATAATACCCCTTCTCTCTTTAATATAGTTTTTTTGGGCATTGATTTGAGTCTTTAGCTCAGAAACTTAGAACATTGATATGAGAGATTGGATGGGTAATTAAAAAACAATAAAAAAGAGCTTCTTTGTTTGGTGGCCCAGTGGATAAGGTACTAGACTTGGAGAGATGAAGAAATGAGTTCAAATCCAGCCTCAGACTCTAACTGTATGATCCTGGGCA
Source organism: Monodelphis domestica (assembly GCF_027887165.1). Classification (NCBI taxonomy): domain Eukaryota; kingdom Metazoa; phylum Chordata; class Mammalia; order Didelphimorphia; family Didelphidae; genus Monodelphis; species Monodelphis domestica. The sequence continues at coordinate 31,397,322 of NC_077234.1, read as the reverse complement.
AGTCATTTATCATTCCTTCAATTTTCTTATCTGGAAAATGGGGATAATAATAGCACTACCTCCTAGGATTGTTGTGATGATTGAATGAGATAATATTTGTAAAATGCTCTGGAAAACTTCAAGGACTATACAAAGCTTTGCTGCTGTTTGTTTATTTGTTGCTGTTGTTATTCTGATAGACTTGGCAGGGTTTTAATGCATTTGGTTCAATGCTCTTTCTATTACAGTGGAGGAAGATAGTTCATATCACTGTGTACTTTTTATTCTGCCTACCTATAAAATTAAGCTCAGCTGAAATTAATTTAATTCCAAAAAGCATGTATGAGGTGCTTATTCTGTGCCAGATATTGTTCTAGGTTCTGGGGATAGAAAGATGAAACAGTTTCTGGACTCAAAGAGATTACATCCTATCGTGGCGGGGTGGAGAGGATGTACATGGAAGAATATGGTACAAAGGAATTTGGAGGAGAGAACTCGTTCACTGTAATCAATAGATATTAAGTACCTACTGTGTGTCTTTGGAGGTACTATTAATAAATACCAACGATGGAAATGAACTATGAAAGAAATATTTAATTGATCATTCAATCAAGTCTTTGATCAATTGAGCAAGTCTTATGAAATTTTAAATTTTAATGTTGGTAGGTTTGTTCAGGAATATATTCCTGGGAAAAAGAAAAGCCCTCAACTAGAAACAGATCCTTTAAAAAAAACAGTGCTTTTACCTCTTCCCTGCCCCCTCCTGCTGCAATAATTCGGAGATCTATTTTGCCCAAATTTATTCTTGGTGGGGCAAGGAGATTAGGAAGGAAAAAGCTTGGAATGAAGGTGGGATCACTTTTATGAAATTATAGACAGAAAACTTCTGCCCTTTGGAACAACATTCTGTGAAAATTAATTCCTTGAAATACATGAAGTGTGTGTAATTCGAATCTGTAGGATTGTGGAAAGAAGTGTTATCCTGAACACATTGATGGTAGTTCCGTTTGGTATTTGACCAATAGATGTGACATAAGGATTCTCAAGTTTCCTTTGACCATTGAACTGAATATTCCCAGGGAAGCACTTTCTTCCCTAAATAGAGCACAAAATTAATTGTGGGTTTCGAAGAGAGTTATTGAAAAATAAGTACAGTCTTTGGCTTAGTTGTGCCACCACTCTTGAGAATATGGCTTCCTTACTGAAAGCTCTTCTGGACTGGAGGCTTTCAATGATTGAGGTTCAACTAAGATCACGATTCTTGCCTCCCTTTGGAAGTGTCAATACCTTATTGTCATTTGGGTTTGGAGGTCTTTGGTTCATGACTTTTTTGCTTAGTTAATTCCCTACCATGTGAGTATGACGGATAGGTAGATGCTGGAAATTGTTTTTTACTTTTTATTTGAAGTGTGGAGGCACATAATGTAATCTTCCCAATGTTACTTTAAAAGAAAGTTTTCTTGAGGTGTTTTGTTTTTATATGACGGACATTTACAGAATACTCCCATTTTGTGAGAAGTCTCTTGTAACTAAGACAATTAAGTGAATCTAATAATATAGAGACCTCATTTGAAAGTGTGTTCAATATTTCACATCACTAGCACCCCCTCACCTTTCTATTTTAAAAAATCTACTTTCCTCTCAACTCTTTACCAAAATGAAAAAAGAAAAAGAAAACAAGCATGCATCGTAAAATGAAACAAATTCCTTCAGTGATGCATACAAAAATTCATCTCATTTTGTACCCTAAATGCATTACCTCTCTGTGATGGATAACATGTTTCATCATCAATCCTTTGGACTCATGGATGGTCATTGCATGGATCATGGTCCTTTCAGCTTTTTGGAAAGTGTTTGTTTTTACAGCATTATTTGGAAATCCTTCTGGCTGTTCCCATTTCTTTCTTCATCAGTGTATAAAAGTCCTCAAAGTTGTTCATTTTTTTAACATTGGAGTTATGATTTTTTTGGAGAATAACAATACTTTTAAGCAGTTCCTTAGTCAGATGATTAATTCATTCCTTTATTCAACATTCAACTATTATTTCTTGAGCATTTACTCTGTGTGTAAGCATGAAGATCTATGGAGGATAGAAGGAAGTGACAGTAGTCCCAATGTCCTGTCCACCTAGTGCTTTCCATCTAGACAGAGCTATTAGAGTCAAGGGTGAGAAACTGCAAAACAGTGCTGAATATGAAAGTACAATCAGAGCAACAAAGTGAAAGCATTTTGTTAGGCTAAGTATTTTGATAGAAAACTTGGTGGAATTTTACCACTGTTCTTTACTGAAGAGCTAAAACTTCCTTTCCCTTAAAGTAAGCCACTTCTGAAACTTTCTAATATTCTTGGCCCATGATAAGCGCATTTGAGGACTTAGAAAATATGTAAAAACCAGAATTTTTGATGGTATATTGTTATACCAAAGAGAAACCGAGAGCGAGGGAGGCAGAGAGGGAGGATATCATAGGAAGTAGCCTCCACCCCATCCCCAGCACATATCAAATAAATGGGTATTTCCTTCCACTCTCCCAGCCCCCCCCCCATTTTTGTCTGATTATTTTGGCATTTAGAACATGTCTGCCTGATGTGTGATTTTTCTCCCATATTTATACAAACAGAGAAGTACAAGAGGATTGAATTTGTCTTGCTACATGCAGAAATAACCAGTAGTGATCATTTCATTCCCTCTGTCAACATATTGTGCAAGATAATTGGAATTCCTGCAAGTGCCTAGGTTATTAACAGTCGAGTTGATGCCATTATAATCTTGTAAACGTCTATATGAATGCATCTCGATATATTCAAGAATGATTCAGTGCTGTCGTCTAACACGCTGCCTAATAATGTTACAGTTTTTGTCCATTATTGCAATAGCGTACCTGGTTGAATTAACGTTAAGAATGGTATTTTGCTGGGATTGTCTGCCTTTTTTTTTTTTAAAGCCTTGATTTATGTAGTTCGCAGGCAGAGTGCTATTTCCTTTGTGTTTTACTGAGGCACGCCATGCAGGGGGAAATAGTGGTCTCTCAGTTCCAAACTTGAAACAGATTAGAGATGCAAAGATAACATATATGTTCGCCGTAATTGTTTCTATTGATCATCATTCCAGAGAAAAAGGGGCTCGAGAGAAGAAAAATACCCCCTTAGTGCAGGGGCCACGTGATGGCAAAATTTCTTAGTTTGATGTGCCTCTCTCTTTGACAGTTCTCCTAAGGTAGGTTATTTTGGAGAAAACATATGTTTCCATTTTCTCTCCCTCTGCTTCCCTTTGAGTCCCCAGGCTCCACCGGGGTCACAGCAACATTAAGGTTTTTGTCACTGTGATTAATAGTTCCTTAGATCATCTTTAATTCACTCACTAATGACTGAGGGTCTTTGGGCTCGCCAAGTAATCGGGTGATGTATGAGCTGATCGTACACCTTGTGGCAGAGGTGAAAATCATTCAGGCAATGCAAATATTGTCACGGGAACAAATGTTTTCCCTGTTAATAAAAATTAATGAATTCTACCCAGGAGCTAGTTAAGGAAGCCACAGTGAAGGAAACAACTCCTTGCTGCTTCGTCTTGTTCACCTCCCCTTCCTCAGCAGAGGAGAGGATAATCATTGTGGCTATTTCCCCATCTACATAATAGATGAAACGATGGCAAGTTAATTTAATTATAGAAATACATAGTGTTGTTTCCAAATTAATCTTTGGGTCTTTTTTCCCCCCGAAAAGCTCGCTTGCTATTGTTAATGTCAGTAGCGTGATTTTCTTTCCCCGTGGTTAAACCACAGGCTGAGAAAATTGGACGGCCCTAATGAACACATTCTTCTCTTCATTGTGTAGTTAAACCCAAGAATTAGAGCGGTCAGGTTTTTATAAGTGCGGAATGATATAATGAAGTTTAAATTTGAAAAACTCCTGGTCACACATCATAAAAGGTTGATGAAACACGCTGGAGATTAATAAGTTGGTTGGACTCGATCGGAGACCAAAAAAAGGAAAAAAAGGGACCCCAAACTTTTTGTTAAGTGTATTGTTTGATTGAATCATCAAATAGCCCACTCTTCCTTTAAGATTTGCCTAACCGATGCTATTAGAGTAATTTCAGGCATGATGTCCACCTGAACTCTTAAGCTGATCGAGTGAGACCATGAATGGAGAGAAGAAGGTGTGTTTATTTTTTTGAACTAATTTTTGCAAGTGGAAAGAAATCTGTTGTCTTTTCATTTCATTTTGATAGGCCCTGGTTCTTTCTTCTCATGACCAAAAGCTATTGTCTTAGGGGAATAAATATTTCTGAACCGGCTCCCAGTCCTTACCCTATCATTTACATCTTAGAACAAGAAAACAGTAAACTTTTAAAAGACATTATTTTACCTCTCCACAGTGCTTATCTACAAAGGAACATATTACCGAGCCTGACTTGTTAGTATTATTTCTGGTAGACACCCAAGGAGAGTAGCTAATTTGTTCTTCATTAATGCCAAGGACAAATAAGAAAGAACTAACTGAATTATGCATTTCTATCTCTTGGCTTCTAAAGTGTGCTTATTTCGCCCAGAATGTGCCAACAGAAATAGGCAAACCTGGGTTGTGCATTTTATGTGCTAGTTCAGGGAATGTTTATATTCCTTTAAAGCATTTGAATTTATGCTAAAGAAAATGTAAAGCCCCCGTGAAGTTATTATCTGGTAGTTTGTTTATTTTTTTTAGCCCAGAGTATGGTTGTAATCTAAACAGACTTCAAAAACAAACAAACAAATAATTGCAAGCTTGATTTTGTAATCATCAGCCCCAATTGATGGGTTCCACTGTTTTTAACTCAAAATCAGGAAAACTGGAAATCACCCAGGAGTATCTCCGGATCTTACAGGAGGAAAGCGTTTGGATGAAATTAACCTAGACCGAAATTCATCCACCTCTTCGCTTGCATTCACTCGATTTTTACTACTTCATAAACTTTGACATACAAATTGAAGTGTACATCCTAGCCTTAATTGAAGAAGAAAAATGTCAAGTTTACACAGCTTCAGTACATACTGCATGTATGGATAAAGGAGCTCAGGCAAGTGCAGACAACGAGGAAACCCAGTAGGAACTTTTTTTTGGCTCACACAGGGACTAATCACACTGTAAACAATCCAAAATGTACCTGGCTCTTTATTCCCTTAGATATGAGAGGACCCATTTAGTTGCAGCTGAAACAAAACCTTGGCATGGAGCAGAGGGCCATCTGAGGCGACCTTTCCCCTCTCCCTTTTAACTCCGTTTATAAGAATGTTTGGTTTCTTGAGAAGGCGCTGCCTATCTCTTAGCTGTGTTTGTGGTCTTTGATGTAGGGGTCACCTCAACTGTGCACACATTTTAAAATTCAATAGCAGGAGGAATAGATGCCCAGTGCAGGGGGACCTTATTACCCACAAAGGACTGGGGGACAGTGATCTCTCCATCTAATGGACCTAAAAAAAATCAGAATTTTAGATGGTTGGTGGTTCAAAGAAAATGCATTCTTATGGGTTGTTTAAAAATAATATAGCTGAAGAGATATCCACAAAGAGGTGGTAGCCTTTGGTTACAGTGATTGCTGTGTCTGATGACAAGAAACAAAACAAGAAATAAAAGGAATCTTACTCATTATTGTGATATGGATGGAAGTGTGAGAGATTCTGAAGGATATTTTTTCGCTTCCTTATTTTCTACTCCTGTAGTTTTGAAACTATATTCTGTCCTCAGTTATCCATTGGAGGTCTGCTAAGATGAAATCAGACAATTAAAAGAGGAAAAAAAATACGTGTAATCACCTCTTTAGCATTTATACAAAGAAAATGGAGCTGGTGCTTCTCCATGTTGAGGGAAATCCCAACAGTGGATAATCAACAGGTCATTTCTATCTAACTTTGGAATTTGTGATGCAACTTGAACAAATGCAGCTGATTCAGCATCCACATCTTGTTTATGTTGGCAGATGATAAAGTGGGTTTGCATGGACTGGAGCCTAAATCAGATGAGCAAGGAAGAGCAGGGCAGGGAAGCAGCTCAGGAATATGCCCAGTCATAAGGGGAATTTATTTGCAAATAAAAAAGTACTAGGGTAATGCTCGGGGGAGAACATCTTCCCATGGGTTCATCTCTCCTTGCTTGTGTTGTGTTCTTCTACAGGGACATGTTTAGCATTAGAACACAGAAGTAGAACCTTTGATTCAGAAGGAACCTCCATTGGTATGGAGTTCCATTACTCAACTGACAGAAAAGAAGAATGAGACCCAGGAATTTAAACAATTTGCCCAAGATCACACAGGTAGATAGCTGAGTGGAAATGTGAACTTACTTCTTAGAAACTAATGGTATTTGTTTTTATAATGACACTATAGCTTTTGAGATTAATTGGCTTTCATGTACATGAGACTGATACTATTTGGCGGTGATGGGCAGTATTTAATTTTCTCATGGTGATGGCCAGAAATTTTTTGTTTGTTCATTATATTTTCCTTCCAGTCATTCCTGAGAGATCCTCAGCTCTCTTGTTCAAGGATTTCCAGCTGCTTTTGCAGAAAGGGAGTAGTACAAAAAGTAGTACAAAATAGAGGGAGAGAACAGTAAATCTAGAGTCAGAAAAATCTTGTTTCCGACCCAGGCTATGTCTCTTACAACTTGGGTGACTTTGAGCCTCATTTCCCAATTTGTAACATGAGAATAATATTTACACTATCTACTCCCATGGGATTGTGATGAGGAAAGTACTTTGTAAGCCTTAAAGTTGGGTGAAGTAAGCCCCAAATCCCAATTCATAGGCTAGGAATAATACTTTTACTGTCTGTCTCCCAGGGTTGTTAAGAGGAAAGCACTTGGTAAATCTTGGAGACTATAGTAATATGATTATTATCATGGCCTATTGGATACATGTGTGGAGTTCATGGGCTGGATGCTTACTTTCTATTTCATAGGATCATAGATGTGGGTCTAGAAGGGTCCTTAAGCTCAGTTAGTTCAACCTCAATATTATACAATTGAGGAAACTGAGGTCCCCAATGTTTTGGTGCCATTGGGCAGGAGGGATATGAGGGAGTGATTTCTTTTCATTTCCTCCTTCCCATTTTCTGCAATGTCTTCTTTTTCTGAAAGATAGTGGATTTTGAAAAGGGAGCAGAAGACCTTCATTTAGCTAGTTTGCCCACTCCTTTCTATGACCATGAGCTAGAAGGGCTTGCCACCTTTGTGTTCATAATAGTGGGATGGGATGGGACTCAAGATACTTGGCAGGGTTATCTTTTCTCCTGGGGAAGACTGGAAAAATTTCCAGCAACGGCCCAAGTTTCCAGACTGGCAGACCCCTCCTTCCACCTTAATGCCTCTTCTACTGTGGCAAAGGACAAAATATTCAGATGCCCTCTGCCGCTTAGTAGGCAAATGCCACGCGAGGCACTTACTTATCTTCTTGTTTCTTTAGCAAACACAGGATGGCAAAGATCTGTGTTTTTGTTTTTTGTTTTTTTAATATGAGACCCTACTCGGAAGAGCCCATTTTCATGACTCATTGCCCCAAATAGGCAAAGACAAGGACTGAAACAGACAAGGGTAAAAACAAGCCCTTGGATTTTTATTGGAAACGTGCGTTTGAAACCATATAAAAAATCTACGGGAGCTGGGGGATTTATTTAGAATGACTTGGCATTCTTTCTCCTGGATGTCTAAATAGGCCTTGAGATACCATTTTTGGCCTTACTTTGAACCTAGTGTAATAAAGAAGGAAATAGAAGCAAAGGTAAGTTTAAAGTATTGTTTTACTCTAAATGCTTCCACTAAAGGGTCTTGTTATCTAATGATTGGTACTAAATGGCTGATATAAATCGTACTATTTGTTCTCTGCTCTCATGGCTAAGGGAAGCAGAGGCAAAAGGAAATCAATTGGAACTAGCAGGTAACAAATGACCAGTCTTAGGCAAACGCAGCAGATGGAGAAAATAGCCGGGTGGACATGCGGCCCTTGCAGACGCGGGGAAGACTTCTCTTACGTTTTCAATGTGAGTCATGAAGCATATTTTTGTTATTCTAAAACAGATCATAGTGACCCAAATATGGGTAATCTTTTAAGTCTGATGAAGGATTTTCCTTATTATGGTTGAACCAAGAAATGAAAGTATTATTCCCATTTTACAGATGTTAAAACTGAGACTCAGAGAGAAATGGCTTGCCCATGGAAAAATAGCTAGTAAATATCAGAGCTAGGAGAACTGTTGGCCTGACTCCATGTCTATTACTCTTTCCACAATACGACGCTGTCCTTCACTAAGAGTGAGGCAGCATGGATAAACCATTGGATCCAGAGTCAAAAAGACCTAGGCTCAAATCCTGTCTTGGACCTCTGTTAGCTGTGTGACTCTGGGCAAGTCATTGAACCTATCTATGCCTCAGTTTTCTCCTTTGTAAAATGAAAATGTTGGATCCAATGATCTCCAAGTTCTATATTAGTTCTAAATCTATGAACATATGTTCTTATGACCTCTTTCAGTTCAATTAACATCAATAAAGAGCCTATTATGTGCCAGGAAATGAGATATATGCCATTATGGTGGATAGAGTTGGCCAAAGTCTAGTGGGCTGTGTGACTCTTGGCAAGTCTCTCAATCTCCTTTAGCTTTATTTCCCTCATCTATAAAATGGGCATAATAAGAGTCTATACCTCATAGGATTATTGTGAATGTCAGTTGGGATGACATCTATAAAGTGCTTTGTAAACTGAAAGGACTAAATAAATATTAGCTATTGTGAGCATCTAATCAAGTAGTGGATAGACTGCTGGACCTGGAGTTAGAAGCTACTTAAATATTAGTTATTCTTTTTTCATCTTCCTTTGACCTCCTAGTCATTCTATTAGAACATGACATTATTCCTGAATAATATAACAGAGGGGAAATCAGGAGTTCTGGGTTTAATTCCTGGCTGTGTCCCTTCATATGGCCTTGGGCAAGTCACTTTTCCATCTCCAGGACTATTTTCTCATTTGTAAAATGAAGGGGGTAAAGAGCCTGCAAAATGGGGTTTGTAGTCCAAAGACTTGCATTCAACTCCTGCCTTGGCTATTTGATACCCACTTCATAGCTTGGGCTCCTTAAAGAAGCCAACTTTGAATGAATGAGAATGAAAATGAGCTGTGTTTCTTAGGATGGAAACTGTTTTATTAGGTGGTTCTCGCTGGGAAATTGGCAATCGAGTCCTAAATCTAAGGCTCTTTGGTACTTCTGGACTCTTTCCTGACTAACTAGTTAGAATATTTTCCCAACTGCCTTCTCAGGTTAGTAGTGTCCTTCCCCAGATATTACTTCTAAATGTGCTTTTTAGGCTATGTCCATGATATGCACATGCATAGTGTTCACAGTTCTGTCATCTTGCACTGAATTAATTGGTCAACTACTACTTTAATTGGCCTTGAGGCTTCTCTCCCCAGATTGGTAGGCTGTGCAAATTGATCATCTGTTTTGTTTCTATGTACTTGTAACCTAAAACCAGCTTCATTTGTGGCACATCTCAAGTCAAAGATACTATATATAGACTTCAGCAAAAGAGAATCCTGGAACTGCAGAATGTCAGAGCTGAGAAGTGAATTTAGATGGTTAGAAGGACTAGACAAGACCAAAGAACACAGGGTGCTAGAAAAATGTAGAATTTGATGACCTAAAATGGTTGAATATAGAATATTAGATCCGAGCTAAAAGAGACCCCAGGATGCAGACTGTAAGAACACAGACTTAGAACACAGAATGTCAGAAGCACTAAAGCAGACTTTACAATATGGATGGCTAGAGCACAGAATGTCAGAACTAAAGGAACCTTAAAAATTAGACCAATAGAACACAGAATTGCCTAGAATAAAATGGTTGAACACATAGTATTAAAGCATAGTATAGTTGGCATGGATCTTACAATGTAGAATGGTAGAACGTGGAAATTATATTTGTAATGGACCCTAGAAATCAACTATTAGAACATGGAAGGTCATAGAAGAATCCTTAGAAGGTCAACTGTTAGAACATGGAATGTCATAGCTGGAAGACATCTTGGAACTTCAACTGTTAGAATGTGCGATGTCATAGTTGGAAGGGACCTTAGAAGGTCAACTGTTAGAATGTGGAATGTCATAGTTGGAAGGGACCCTTAGAAGGTCAACTGTTAGAACATGGAATGTCATAGCTGGAAGACATCTTGGAACTTCAACTGTTAGAATGTGTGATGTCATAGTTGGAAGGGACCCTTAGAAGGTCAACTGTTAGAATGTGGAATGTCATAGTTGGAAGGGACCCTTAGAAGGTCAACTGTTAGAACATGGAATGTCATAGTTGGAAGAGATCTTGGAACTTCAACTGTTAGAATGTGGAATGTCATAGTTGGAAGGGACCCTTAGAAGGTCAACTGTTAGAACATGGAATGCCATAGTTGGAAAGGACCTTACAAGGTTGACTGATGCAATTGTAACCATTAGTATGTGGGCTATTAGACTAATCTATTAGAATATGGATTGTTAGGACTAGAAGAGATCTTAGAACATAGGTTGATAGAATATAGAATGTCAGAACTGAAGTGACCTCAGAGATCATTGAGACCAGCCATTTCATTTTATAGGTGAAGACAGGTTTAAGAGGGGAAATGACTTGCTCAAGGTGGATTAGATTGGTGCTGCCAAACCTAGGACTAGGACCCAGCACTCTTTACTCCTCCTTCACCATTCAGGAACACATGTCAATACCAAAACTCTTAGTGTTAGTTGTCTCTACTTCAAAATTAAACTATTATTGTTTATCTTGGGAAATAGCTATGGCAGAGGTCATGAAACATTTTATAAACAATAAAAATAGGGGATTACTTCTATCACATCTCATTTTCATCTTAAGTGATGATTTCCCAAGTCCCTTTTCTTTACACTCTTTTCCTCTCAGATTGTCCTTCCCGTGTCACCTTGCCCTTAGAGGAGGGACACTGTGTTCTGTAAGGCAGTTAAGGTGTGGTAATAGAGACAGTGATGGCTTTGGTCCCTAAAGTACCTCCTTTGATGTTGCCCAGTGATTGCCTTTCCTTTAAATAGAAACCTCTCCAGCTAATCCATCTCCTTTTCAAGAAGTTTCAGCATTTCACTCCTACCTGGTAAACTCCAATCAATGCTGAGAAGTCATTATCGTAATTGTGGCAAGCACCCAGAATCCCTTTGATCTCCCCTGGGCTGTCTTCCTTGTGTGTTCTGAGTGTCCGGCCTCAATCCTGCTTTTGTGTACAGTCCAGGGGGGACCTGAGCCCCCTGGAATTCTTTAGCGGGTTCCATCTTATTCTAACAAAGATCTGACTAGTGTGTAAATACTTGTGGGCAGTGTGTGGGATACTGCTTTCTTGGAGACTTCTGAATTCTGTCTCAAGGAAGATGGACTGCTCTCAGTTCATCCAAATGATAGAGAAGCAACTGGCTTAACATCTCCATGATAAAATGAGGGTAATCATAACACCTGTGAGATCACGTGTAAAGTGCTTTGGGAGCCTTGAGTTGCTCTCTGAATGGTAATGATCCATTTTTAGCTGGCACTGGGATGAGTTAGTCTCAGGAGGAACAATCCATTCGCTGCCTCATATGTGGTTTGAATTTTTGGAGTTGAGATTTGAAGGAATATGTGCCCCAATCCTCTCTGTTCCACATGCTGCTCAATTAATCTCCTATTAACTCTAATTACTCTTCTAGACCCTTTACTCCAGCAATTACTAAACTTCTGAGTGCACAAACTGTCTCTAATATGTTTCATGCTATTAGTGCAGAAAACTACATTCATTTGCTTCAAACCAGAGGTATTTCAAAAGGTGAAAAACACTTTTCAGCATGAATGACTTGAGAAACACATAAGGTGAACATTAATTTTCCATCATGTTTTGAAGTTTCAGGCTTCTATAAGCAGCAAAGTAATTAAAGAAAGGTTTCCAAAGGGAATATACAACCATCAAAGTGATTTGATCCATAAGAAGGAGAGGTTCCCATCTTCCTTTGACTTTTCCCCCTTTGGGTCACTGTCCTCGTCAATCTGTGGTGTCCATTTTAGGTTGAAATGGGATTCTGTGTTGTTTGAATGGCTCTGTGATTCCCCAATGTGCACATTTCTGTCCCGGTGTAGATTCCACCTTCTCGTCCTGAGTGATCAAGGATGCAATAAGATGCTAAAAGCCTTTTGGTACTTTGTGGATTTCAGGGCACTACCTGCCCATGTTTTCTCTCTGGCTCTTGCTTTGTTTAGTCTCTTTCGATTCAGTTCTAGAACTGTACCATGCATGGCTCCTGGTCAGAGGATGGGGCTATGAAGACAAAACCAAAACAATCACCACCGTCAAGGAGCTTTTATTTTGTTGGGGGAGGAGAGAGGGATGGATAAATACAAAGTATATTCTAAGTTTAGTACAAAGTAGCTTGGGGACATGGGAAAAGTCTTGGAGGGCAGCTAGGTGGTGCCATAGTGCATGCCTTGGAGTCAGGAAGACCCATCTTCCTGAGTTCAAATCTGACCTTAGACACTTATCAGTTGTGTGATGGTGGGCAAACCTCCTAACCCTGTTTGCCTCAGTTTCCTCATCTATAAAATAAGCTGGAGAAGGAAATGGCAATTCTCTCCAGTATCTTTGCCAAGAAAACCCCAAATAGGGTCATGAAGAGTCAGACATGACTAACACGGCTGAATCACCACCACTGCCACAACAAAAGCTTGGGGAGGTAGGGAGAGCCTGAGAGGAGCTGTGGAATTCAGAAAGGCCTGCCTCAGGAGCCAGGTGGTGCTTTGGTTTGCTCAGAAGGAAGCTTGGGATTCTGAGAAGGAGAGATGAGGAGGGAAGGAATTCTAGGCATGGAGGATATCCGATACAAAGGCATGGTGAAGGGAAATGCCATGCCAACTTTGAGGAATAGCTAGGAATCCGATTTGACTTGAATTGAGACTGGGCAAAGAGAAATAATATTGGGAAAGTCTTTTGAATTGAGCTGGGAGTCAGATTAACAAGGGCTTTATATGACAAGCTAAGGATTTTGTATTTTTCTGGTCTTACAGATATTTCTTCTGCCCCACTTAGGAATTAGCCTTAGTAGGCAGATGACTTTCTCTACCTAGATCACTCAAGGCTACGAGACTAAAGAATATGCCTCCTGATATACTAAGCCACCATTCTCTGCTGTCCTTCTGCCTCATACTCAGGGAATATAATACCCTCATGGCAAAAAGGAGCACATTTCCTTTCCCTAACTCCCTCCCCTCATCCCATGCTACAGACTTGTTTATAGAATATTACTTATAAAATAGCTTGGTTGACAGCCAGCACAGATTATAAAACAGATCTGGAGTGGCAAAAGATGAATGAATGAACTTTGGAAAATTTCAGTATTATATTTTAGAGTTAAAATTTCAGAATTATATTGTCATATGGCTGTGACTCATGGAACACCAAGGTCTCTAATTTATTAGAAATCAGTACCTCCCTGAGGGCAATGGAGTTACTTATGGGGTAGAAGTAGGCTGGGACACGTTGAAAATAGATGATAGCAAAGGAATAGTCGGGTAAAGATTGTCATCAAAGAAACATAAGCACAAAAGAGAAAGTGAGCTGCTCATGAGGTAAGGGTGGGAAACAACTCTCTTCTCCTCTACTAGTTTTCTCAAGATGTGTGGAGAAAGCATGAATGACCTCCTCCCCCAACCCCACAGGAGGCTGGGTAGATCCCCTTGTGGAGGATTAATGGAGGTAGACAAGAGCCACATGGGATGGATAGGCATTGGTCGATTACCATCTTTATTCCACTTGGCACAGTGCCTAACCCTTAGTAGGTGCTTAATGACCAGTTGATTGCATCATTGGAAGTAATAATCATATCCATGCTGTCTGAGTTCCACATTAGTGTTTAAGTCAATAGTCTAGAGTCTTTTAGCTAGACTGCTTGAGGGTGATGTTCCTTGTAGCTAGGAGGTGATCAGTATCTCTCAGAGCAGCAATGGAGTCTAGAGATTGGATCGGCACCAACTTTGTGGTTGAGCTGTACACTTGGGCCAACACGCCATGCCCATTGCACAGTTTCCCACAGGCAATACATCTTTCTTTTGGTTGTTATAATGGGCAGGGGGTGGTGGAATTGACATGACAAATTATTTTGGCTTTGAGTTGAGTGTGTAGACATACAGAGAAAGCTGAGAGTCCTGTGAGGTCCATTGAGGTACAATAACTCGACTCCCATTCTATTATAAATTTTAATTGATTTCAACTGGTTATTTTGGAGGACAGGGTGCGAGGAGGCAATGTGACTGCAAGCGCACTCTAGGTTGTAATTTTCCTCTTATTTCTTTATTTAGGTCGAGATATCTGTTTGAGGACTGGCTTTTCTTATTGTAGCTCAGACGATATATATAAGAGCATGTGTTATTGTAGTATATAACAGAGCCCTGCCTTCATCTGAATCTGAACCTCTTCCAGAGACAGGGAGGGGAAAACCCAATCCTGAAAGAAACCACTTGTTTGACTATAATAATCTACAGAAACTGGTTAAAGCATTAAACAAAAAATAAATGAATCAGATGGTTAGAATGAGTCGGTCAGGAAAATAGACAGAACATAAAAACGTCTCTGGAATCTGTAGGATATTTGCTGGTACATGGGGGTTTCTGAGTCATGGTTCATTTACCATGTCTGTTTCCTCACTCAGGGAAGGCTTTCTAATAGATTCAAGGAGACTCCAAGCTTTGTGAAATCTTTGTCAAATAAAGGCAGCTCTGTGAGCTTAGAGATTTGCTCTGTTTATGCAGAAAGTTCACCCATCATGTTCCACATTGTACACCCCGCAGATGAACAGCTATCCTCTTTCACACCACGGTGGTGATGGGGGCTTGTCTGACACAACTTCTTCAAGGCTCTCTGGCCAGCAGGTCATGAGCTACGACTTTGAGTTTCACTGGAGCTTCACTGCAGATTCACCGCTAACTTGTTATGGAAGTCATGGTTGAGGCAGAGCAATGAATGGCCCATCGGCTCAGCAAAGCCTTTGAAAGCCTTCCCACTGTTTCCCTATAAGATCAGATGGAGGGTTTAAGGGTGAAAAGCTGTTCTCCCAGATGGATTCCGTTTCTAAGCTCAGAACTGGAGGGTGTTCTTTGAAAGATAAGAATGAGAAGTCCTGGATCTTGGTAGCCTCAAAACTGCTCATTGACTTCATTTGCAAGGTCAGGCTGAGAACACAGGACTTTGAGCCAACGTTGGCGTGGGCAGACCACTCCACTCCATAAGTGAGTTTTTCTTTCGTGCTGTTGGAGTAACTGCAGGGTGGTTGGAACGATGATGAAATGTCATGGGTTCACCAGAAGTCTTGGGCATTTTGACTGTTAATTCTGGCAGGGGTAGAGAAGCACATTTCTTGGCATCTTGGCACCTTAGACAGATCTTGCGAGTTTTGAAAACCATATAAATATCTTAGAGCAAATATAAAACACAGCCTGCCATAGAAACATTTTTTTAGCTTTTCCCATCTCAGTTCAGTTCAACTCGTATTTATTTAAAGCACCTACTATGTGTGCTGTGCTAGGTTCTGGAGTACAAAGGCAAAAATGAAACTGTGCCTACCTTTAAGAAGGTCACCTTCTATTAGCAACAAATGACATACACAAAATATACACAAGGTAATTTTGGGGAGAGAGCACTAAAAACTGGGAGAGTCATGAATAAGCATGGGTTCCAGGTTTAAACCTCAAGTCTAAACTTATTGCCTGCATATTCTTGGGCCTCAATGTCCTTACTTATAAAATAAAGGTATTGAATTAGATGTCCAGGCAGCTAGGCAGCATTGCTAAAGTGCTGGACTTGAAGTAAGGAAGACCTGAGTTCAAATCCTATCTAAGGCACTAAATTAACTGTGTGAACCCTTAATCTCAGTCAGTCTCAGTTTCATCATCTATTAAATGGGAAAATATTAGCACCTATTTTATGGGGCCATTGAAGGAGTTCTTGGAAAGGAGTCAGGTAGAAGATGGGAAAAGTAGGAAAGGGAAAGATGTTTAAATCTTTTAAATGCCAAACAGAGGAGATTATAATTCATCCTAGAGGTAATGGGGAGCCCCTGTAGTTTACTGAAGAATATGTGTGTGTATAGATATATTTACATATATATATATATATATATATAAAGAATGTGCATGTGTGTGTGTGTGTGTGTGTGTGTATGTGTGTGTGTGAGAGAGTGTGAGTGAGTGACCTAAGCTACAGGAAAATCATGTTGATGGATACATTGGAATGGAGAGAGACCTGAGGCAGAGAACAAATGAGAGACTATTGAATAGTTCATGTGAGGGACGATGAGGGCTTGAGCCAGGGTGGTGACTGCATGAGTTGAGTGGAGATATGGCAATGTGCATAGAAGACTTTTGGAAATAAAAATAAGATCTGGCCCATCCAATGAATGTGAGTGAGGAATAGAGGATGAAACTGGGAAGCTGGAAAATGCTAGTACCATTAATGGACAGAGGAAGAGGTGAAGTGTGGAAGAGGTTTATGTGGGGAAAATGAGTAAAATTTCGGCTATGTTGAATATGAGATGATTTTAACACATCTAATTTGAAAAGTCCTGTTCATAGTTGGTGATATGGGAAAAGAATTTGAGATGAAGACAACATAGACACACATACCTTGGATTAATGTGGGTGTATGTATTTAGACAGATAAACTGATAAGTAATTTGAAAGGTGGATAGATAGGTCCATAGAGACAGGTAATTAGGTGGGTATATAGATAGAGATGGGTAAGTAGGTAGGAAGATAGAAAGACTGCTAGATGACTAGATAGATATAGGTAGATAGATTGATAGATGGATAGATAGATGGATGGATGGATGGACAGATGGATGGATGGATGCATATATGTATGCATGAATGGATGGATGGATGGATACATAGAAAGATAGACAGACAACTAGATAGAGATTAATGTAGGACTCATTAGGATGGAAATGATCATTAACCCTTTTGAGTTTGATGAGGTAATGAAGAGAGTTTAGTGAGAAGAGGACACAGGATAGAGCTTTGGAACACATTTACAATTAGGGAGCATGATATAACTATTAAAGGAGTCAGAGAAAGAGGGACCAGATGTGTAAGAAGAGAAACAAAGAGACAAAAGTCATAAAATTCTTGAGAGAAAGTAGCAAATGGGATGTTATTCCCACCAGGCACTGAGTTAAGTTAAGGCATTTTATAAAGGATGATTGGGTGGCTCCTGGAGTAGCAATGTGGCACTCTGGAGACCTGGCCTTGAAGCCAAGAAGACCTAGTTTCAAGAACCAACCAACTCTATGCTCTAGGCAATTCTCTAAGATTATAAATTGCTGATCAGCAATGATGGAGGGAGTTGCATCACCTTTGAATTCCTTCTGCCAACAATCACAAGTCTGGTCCCAATCTTCCTCTCCCATAGTTTGTTGTAAAAAATTTTGAAAATAGATGTACTAGCTACATGACCTAGTTGCATGACCCAGGGCAAGTCATTTAACTACATTTTCCTAGCCCTTGACACTCACTTGTCTTAGAATTGATACTGAGACAGAAGGTAAAGGTTATTAAAACAAATAAATAAAAAATGGAAATTAATAAATTAATAATAACAATATAAATACTTAAAATAACAACAATAATTAATAATAAAAATAAATGGGGAAATTGAGTCTGAGAATGGAAGAGTCAAAGGAACTTTGCCCTAAGATATCAGAAACTATAATCTTAGGTAACTCTTGGAGCTCAGTTTCCCTAGCTATAAAATGGCAGAGCTGGAAGAGATTACATCTAAGGGCTTTCTCCCTTGCAAATAGTCCATGGTTCTCTGATTCTAGTCTAAGAAGTAGATGGAAATTTGTGCCTTGTTTCTTGAACAGAATTCCCTACCCTGATTTAATAACAGTGACTGAATTTCCTTTCTCCTGATGGTTTGTTTCCCTTTCAGGGTTAGCACTGAGTTCCCTGGGGAAAGTGAGTTGTACCACTTTCTTTTTTCTACTCCTGATATCCAAGCAAAGCCTCTCCACTAATTAATGTCCAGAAATGCAATTCATCATGGCATCGCCACTCAGTTTTCTCTTCATTACTGCATTAAGAGCTTGGTGGCCTCTCCCTTTCCACTCTGCAACTTTTGGCAAGGAATAGATTCAGAAGGGTGTGAGTGAGGTCTTAACTAGAACTCCAAATCTTCTTTGAAAGTATTCTTGGTTTCCTATGTTTGTCCAGCTGATCTGACAATTGCAAGGTTTTTCCATCACTGCAAAAGTCATGTCTGTTAAGTTGTCTGGATATCTCGGTGAAGTAGTGGTGAGGATACTGGCCTGAGAAAATCAGGGGATCCAGGCTTTGGTTCCAAAGATGCCACTACCGTGTGACCCTATTGGCTATAAATAGTTTGTGGCTTACTGGCAAATCTGATTTGTTTGTGGGATGAAACAAATTATTGGGGACATAGATGACTAGAAAGAGAGAAATGTAATGAGAGGCAGGGATAGTATTAGGCAGCTCTACATATTAGTAGGACACCTAGAGGAAACCTCCCGCTAATTGAATATTGCCTCTATGGGTTGATTGTTTTTTTTTTTTTAAAGAATGGATTAAATAGAATGAGAAGGACGGGCTGTGATCTACAATGGTAGATGATGCTCTCCAACTATTTAGTCCACAGATCCATGAATGTTTTCTTTCCTAGAATATTAGTTAAAAAATAGAATAAAGTCTAACTTAGATTCTAAAGGATTTTTATGAGGGATGATGGTGGTATGGCTCTGTGATTTCACTGACATAGGAGCTCTTGATTCTGGGTATCAACTGGTCTTAAATGATAGTCTTAAAGAATAGACGAAGGGGACCACAAAGCCAGTGTCAGCATCTGGTCTCAAACAAAGGTCTCCAAGGATAGCTCGGCACTGCCCTGGAGAGAACAGCTGGCATTTTGCCTCTATTCTTGACATTTTTTCTCCAGTATTCTTACCAATATTATTTTGGAAAATACCTTCAAAGGTTATGTTCAATTCAACAAATTCAAGGCAAGAGAAAATGTTATATGCAGAGTACTATACTAGGCTCTGGGAAAGATACTTTAGAAAACTTTGGTGCCTGCCATCATGAAGTTTACACTTTAAAAATATTAATAGCTGATATTTTACACAGTACTTTAAAGTTTAGCAAGCACTTTCTAATAAGAGTGGATAGTATAGTATTATTTCATCATTTTACAAAGTAATTATTCAACTTATCCAAGATCATACAGCAAGTATATATGGTAGGATTTGAACTGGCATTTCCTGAATCCAAGTTCAATCCTCCTTACCCTATTTCACACTGCCCAGTATAATGGGAGGACCACCAAAAGATTATGTATGGACTAAATAACCATTCCCAGGGGGCAGCTAGGTGGCTAAATAGATTGAGAGCCAAGTCTAGAAAAAAGAAGTCCTGGGTTCAAATCTGTCCTCAGATATTTTCTAGTTGTGGGACCTGAACAAATCACTTAACCTCTTTTGCCTAGCCTTTACCACTTTTCTGCCTTAGAACCAATTGTTTCTAAGAAAGAAGGTAAGGTTAAAAAAATCCCTAACATAATATAATGAAATTCTATCTTTTTTAGGATTATAGACTATAATTTGGTTGACAAACATTTATAAAGTACCTACTATGTCCCAGGAACTGGGCTAAGGGTCCAACTTGGGCATTATATAGACTAATTTTGTTTAATTTAATTTAGGAAACTACTTGGCCACACAACTCCCAACCAACCATATGAAGTTACATAATTTCTCCTTGAGATGTTTCTCCTGTATCTCTAGTCTGGCAAGTAGCATTTTAGGAAAGGGATACAAATCTCTCTTCTTTTTCAGAATCTTCTAAATCACAACAGAGATAATTAGGACAGTTATTAAAACTAAAGTGGTTTCTTCCTAACAATAAAATACTAGGTCAGAACAGCTAGGTAGTTCAGTGGGTAGAGAGCCAAGCATAGAGACATGAAGTCCTGGCTTCCAATATGGCCTTAGATACTTCCCAATTGTGTGACCCTGGGAAAATCACTCAACCCTGATTGCCTAGCCCTTACCACTCTTCTACCTTGGAACCAATAAAGAGGATCGATTCTAAGACAAAGAAAATCAGAGTTTAAAAAAGAAAGTACTAGAGCTTGCCTTGAGTACTCTGGACAGGCGGAGAAAGCCCCCAGTGAATGGTGATGGGAAGACTGGAAGAAGGAAGCTTTTGAGCATCCTCTCTGGCCTCTGCCTCCCAGAAGCTTGGGTCATTGTACTGGGGAATGGGTGGCTGGCTCCCTCGCTCTGAACCAGGATTAGCCACGTTTCCCTACTTCTCGGGCACCAATGTGGCTGAGATCGCCATGCTGCTAATGTTTTTCACACTCTTAGTAAACTTTAATTTCTCTGCATCCTCTGTGACTCACAGAGTCTCATGATTAGTGTTAAAGAAGGATTATTCATGGGGGCTGATGAGATATTTTGGCATTCACCCCCGTTTTCTTTGGAAGATGCTTGTTTTTCTTTTCGGCTGCAGGAGAAGAACTCTGCTCTATAAACGCAGAGACCCCCAGCTGCCCAGAGCATTTGTCTGGACCCTGGTCTGACGGGGCTCCGGTGACACTGCCATCAGAGCAGACTGACAGAAGCATGGGAAATATCATCCCGCTTTTGGTGGGAAACGGTGCGCCTTTTCAGCCATAAAGTATTTGGTAAAGAAAACACCTGAATGAAATATTTTAGCAGCGATATTTACACAAGCAATGCAAAGCCCATCTGGAGAGACAGTTTCTGAATATATTGGCCTTGCAGCGTAGGGCACTGGTCTCATAGTGGAGATTTATTAGAGAGGCTGAGGAGCACCTCAGAGAGAACATTGAACTTGTGGGTTCAAACCCCTCCTCTGTCACATCCTGCTTGTGTGACTTTGGGCAAATAATTTTATTTCTCTTGGCCTCAGTTTCCAAATCTATAAAAAAGTATTGGACTAAATGGGCTTCAAAATCCCTTTTTAACTCTAAAGAGATGATCCTGTGACCTGGTCCTGAGTCCTACATATGGTACATCCAGCTTGCTGGGAGATCTTGCATGAATCACCATTTCTCTGAAGCTGTTTTCTCCTTTATCAAAAAATGATAATGATGAGAGATCCTGGGTTCAAATTTGATCTCAGATACTTCCTAGCTATGTGATCCTGGGCAAGTCATTTAACTCCTGTTGCCTAGTCCTTATTGCTCTTCTACCTTGGAACCAATGTACAGTCAGTATTGATTCTAAGATGGAAAATAAAGATTTAAAAATAAGATTTAAAGTAAAATTATAAAAGGAATAATAATACCTAACTGGGTCAGCTAGGTAGTTTAGTGCTTAGAGAGCCAGCTGCAGAGATGAGAAGTTCTGGATTCAAATCTGGCTTTAGACACTAGCTAGCTATGTGAACCTGGGCAATTCACTTAACCCTCTTTGTCTAGCTCTTACTGTTCTTCTGCCTTGGAACCAATATTTAGTATTGATTCCAAGACAGAAGATAAGGGTTTAACAAACAAAAAGCCTAACCCAGTACTCGTGTAACACTTTTGAGTTTACAAAGCATACATTATTTCATTTGAACCCTATAATAGCCCTGTGAGGAAGAAATTATTATTATCATCTTGAGACTTGGAGATGTAAAGTCTCTGGCCAAAGCTTGTCAGTGAGAAGAGATACTTACCCAAGTCCTTCAGATTCCAAGTCCAGGAGTCTGGTCTCTCTATAGCGAGCATAACTCTCTATATTTTATGAGATTGGAATGAGAATCAAATGAGATAACCCATGGGAAAGCATCATCCGAATGTGGTTCTCTCACTTGCTCCAAGGTTCTACAATTTGGTTTAATAGAACCTGGTTATAATGTTAAAAGATTAAGAGGTTAAAAGATAAGATTAACCCCCAAGTTTTTTCTCTTCCAGAGAGAGAGACAGACAGAGACAGAGTGAGATAGAAAGACAGAGACAGAGAGTCAGAGACATAGAGAAAGAATGAGAGATGGAGAGATAGAGATGCAAAGTAAGAGAGAGACCTAGAGAGAGAGAGAGAGAGAGAGAGAGAGAGAGAGAGAGAGAGAGAGAGAGAGAGAGAGAGAGAATGAGATGAGACAAGATGAGACATGAAAGATATACTATGAACCACTGGATGCTTTTGTTTGGTCCCAAATTCATGGAATAGTGAAGCATTTATAAAAGGATTTTCCTAGATCAGGAGATAGTAAAGCAAGAATAAGAGAAAGCAATTTTGGTGTTTTCTTGTGTTCTTTTTGGTGTGCCTGATTGCAGCACAAATTCAATGGGGAGTAAGATCTTTCCTTTTGGCTTCCTATCTTTTCAGAGCTTAGAAAGAAAATGACTGCCAAACGTTTTTTATGACTTCTTATTCTCTTGGAAAATGAAAATGGAAACCAACCAAGTTTCTTTTAATAAAGCATTCAAATATAATTATTCAACCCCCATGGGGGTTGGGGTGGGTAAGAGAAGTGTTAGAAGGGGAACACTTGACTACTTCTTTGACTTTCGGTTTTGTGTATCAATTCAGATTTTTACAATAAAAGTTTTACAAGGCCACTTTAGACTAAGAGTAGAATTTCCATCCTGACTTTTAGAATTTTTTGAACAGGGAAAGTCTTTCCAGTTGAGCTACAGAGAACTGGTAACAATACTGGGTGCAAGATGTCTCTGACTTTTCTTATTCTTGGTTGTGAGTAAAGTACAGTATCCAATTCTTTTTATTAACTATAAGAAAGTCCTGAATTCCTTTGGCTAATGGGACATCACGCCAAGGAGAGGAGGATCTAATGACAGTGCCCGTATTGGTAAATTTCATATCATCCATGAAATTAAACTTCTCTGACTTCATTGAAACATTTAAAAATAAATTTAAAAAAATAACTAGAGGAAAGAGAAGGCTAGACTTTGGAGAAGGTCTGGGTGATGTGATTGTATGGATCATATTTGTGGTGACAAGTTTAGATTTGAAGATGAATCCACACCTTGATTCTGGTCTCACTGAATTCTGGTAAGTTCAAATGTTAAGGAATCAGGAGCAGAAAGATGGCTTGTATTCGTAGAGAGCTTTTCTTATTTGGAGACTGATATCAAACACTCTCCATTTTGCAGAGGGGGCACTGGATGGGAAATGACAAGAACTCCGAACTGGGTGAGAGGCAGAGTTGGGAAAGTAACATGGGCCTCCCTCATCGCCATTCATTATAAAGAGGCTGGGGGTGTATAGACAGTACAATCAATGAAAATGGGCCTCGTAAGCTGCCAGCGACCATGTCAAAGAGATGCCCAAACAAAACTGTGCTTTCATTCTATGTACAAGAGGGGAAAGCTGATTGACCCAAAACATTTGATATTTCTAAAACCACTCCACAAAAAGAGCCCAGTCTTTTCTCCCCCCAAGTTCTCTGAAACGATTAGGAAACAAATTAATGCAAATATAATTCAATGTAAAGTCCTATCTTAGCATAGTTGCTTTGTTGTGGTACCCTCTCTGATGGCCATTGTTTGGAGCCAGTTCTGAGCTTGGCCATTGGGGTTCTGGGATTTCATTCCAACCTCAGGGAGACGTGTTGATGGCAGAGTGATGTATCCTTATGTTCACAGGAAATAAAGGTGGGAAAAAAAAAACTTATTGTGAATATCTGAAAGCTCTGTGGCTTGAAGGCAAATTAGGCTCCAGATTTCATTGCATTCATGGTGGCACTGACATTGAATGACAATAAGAAAGTAAAGTGTGTGAATCTGTTCTTCAACAACGTATTCTACAAATATACTAGAGTAGTGTTTCCTTTATCAAAGGATGAAGGATCACTTTTTGAACATGACAGTTCTATACTTCTACTTGTCTGTCTTCCAGTTTTCGTCACAACCATGGATTTTAAATAATTTTTATTATCAGCAGAGCTAGACTGGGGTGTATCTTCTTCTCTTGCTTGTGTCTATGGAGTTTGCCCACTAATTATCAAAGGATGCTTGAGCCATGGTCAAGGGAAATGAATACAATTTAAAGAGGAATGTTGAATCTGCTAGAGCGATGAGAGCTCAGCCTGGAGGGTAGAAAAGGAATTGCCCAAATGACCTGTTTTTGGAAGGCAGAGGAAGGTTGCTTAGAGGACCAGTATTCTGAACCAGAAACAATGTCAGGTATTATGTAGTACCATAGAAAGTTGTTTAGCTTAGCTCCTAAACTGATGGAGCTTAGATGCAGGTCATCTGGGGAGAAGTAGACCCTGGACAGAGTAAGATCCACTTCTGCAAAAGCAGAAACACAATTTGACTTCTTAAAAGAGAAGGCTCATAGGATCCTAAATTTATATCTGGAAGGAACTCTAGGGGCCATCAGACCAATGACCTCAGGCATGACAGTTTAAACCATTGCAATGAAACAAAACCATCATTACTTATAGACAAGTATAATCACAACACAGCATAATTAAAAAAATTATGCTACTTTATTTGTAGTAGACAGCATGGAGGGGGAGAGGGAGAGAAAGAGGGAGAAAGAAGATAGAGAGATGAATGGATAGATACATAGATGGATACATGGATGGATGGATAGATAGATATTGGTTGATTAATTAATAGAGATAGATAGATGACAGATACTTAGATAGATAGCCCTAAAGACAAAGACACACAGACACACACACAGACAGAGAGAGAGACAGAAAGAGACAGATGGATGGATAGATATATAAATGGATACATGGATGGATGGATAGATAGATATTGATTGACTAATTAATAGAGATAGATAGATGACAGATATTTAGATAGTTAGCCCTAAAGACAAAGACACACAGACACACACACAGACAGAGAGAGAGACAGAAAGAGACAGATGGATGGATAGATATATAAATGGATACATGGATGGATGGATAGATAGATATTGATTGACTAATTAATAGAGATAGATAGATGACAGATATTTAGATAGTTAGCCCTAAAGACAAAGACACACAGACACACACACAGACAGAGAGACAGAAAGAGACAGATGGATGGATAGATATATAAATGGATACATGGATGGATGGATAGATAGATATTGATTGACTAATTAATAGAGATAGATAGATGACAGATATTTAGATAGTTAGCCCTAAAGACAAAGAGAGAGACAGAGACAAAGAGAGACAGAAAGAGACAGAGAGAGAGAGATGGATGGATAGATACATAGATGGATACATGGATGAATGGATAGATATTGATTGATTAATTAATAGAGATAGATAGATGACAGATAGATATTTAGATAGATAGCCCTAAAGACAAAGACAGAGAGAGAGAGAGAGAGAGAGAGAGAGAGAGAGAGAGAGAGAGAGAGAGAGAGAGAATGAGAGAATTCTTTGTAAAGCCAGTTTCCCTTCATTGGTGCATTCCCAAAAGAGTTAACTGTCTACTAGTAGCTTTGAGCTTTCCCGCATGTGATTTGATATCACAAAATAAATATCTCTGTGCTATGAAGACAGGAATTTAATATCATTAAAATGTGAATTTGTTTTTTAAAAAATCACAAAAAATGTTCCTCTTCCCTTCCATCTTCCTTGGAGTCACCTCTAGGGCACACTCTAGGCATCCTTACCCAGTGGCCATGTTCCTGATGATCAAAATATTTTCTATATATTCTCTACTTTTTATTCTTTCCTAATAGAAGGATCTCTGGCCCTTTTCAATTTCAGGTCTATTGACTCTCTTTTTTTTGGGTTCCTTTTTATTATGCATTAATTCCAGGCCTCTGTGGTATGAGAAATTTTAGGAGCAGGAAGGGGCTGTCTGGCTCAGTGGGCCTGGGCTGCTATTTAGTCTGGCTGCTTCTCACCTTGCATGTCCATTGCTTATTCTGTCTCTGTGGTGTTGACATTCTCTGCTTGCTGTACTGATTACATGTTGGGAGTGTTAATTCTTTTATTGGGTTAGAGTTTAAAGGTGTTCATCTGTCATGGAACAGTCCTCCCTTTGACTGTAGGTTAGGTCCTTTGCTGGAGCATTTGTCAGTTCTATGTCATGCTTTGAGTTTTCTCTTTGATTTTTCGTACTTTCTGGACAGTGAAGATCCCATGAGGCTCTGTGGTGTGTGGAACTGATCTGAACTTTTGGAGACAGATTCTGTGCTTTGAGGATATACAGGCTTTTCTTTTCTTTCTTTCTTTTTTTTGCAGAGATGAAGAATACTGCATAGACAACTGCAGATATGGTTAAAGGGTTGGTTGGTTTTCTTTGTTTCCTTCCTTAAATCTTTGTTACAAAAATTAGGTTGATGGGTAGAGTAGAGGGTAGAGTTATTATATTTAGAAATGAGGCACAGTGGACAGAGAGCTGGCCTTGAACCAAGAAATATTTGGGTTCAAGACTCTCCTCTGAAACATTTTGGCTATGTTACCCTAGGTGAGTCATACAACTTTTCATGAGTCTAGGCTACACTTTACAAATATCAGTGGTGGAAGTGGTGCTGATCATCATTAGCATGTGGAGATGCTTCATGTGGGAACTAAAAATCACAGGTCCAATCTCTAGCCTTATTTTTTAAAAATGGAATGTTGAAAAAATTATATTCAGGGTACTGGAATATCACAAAGTTGGGTAGAATGATGGCAATCCTATTTCTGCTGCTCTTCAATCTCACTTGTGGCCATAATTTCTACTCTTTCATTTTCCTCCAACGTCATTTGTATCCAATCCAATGGAAGGGGGCTGTGTAAACTTCAGTTGGATGCATTCTTGACATAAGGGCTAATATAGCTAACCAAAGGAGAAGTGCTCCCTTTGGGACCATTTCTTGAGAGACAATATGTTGTGGTAGAGAGAGGATTGGACATAAAGTCAGGAATGTCTCAGTTCAAATCCCATCTTGGTTAATTACTAATTATGTGACCCTGGGCAAGTTTTTTACATTTCTGATATTCGGTTTCTTCATCTGTAAAATGGGGGCAATGATAATAGCACCTGTCTCACAAGACTGTTGGGAGGATTAAGTAAGATGGTCAACCTAAAGCACTTCAAAAATCTTAGGGTGCCACATAAATGGAAAATGCTATTACTGAGCATGAGAACCAGACTGATGGTGATTAGAGTTTTATACAGGACAAAAAGCTTGAATCAAGAGCTCTAGCATCCGAACTACTTTGCTAGTATAGAGGAGGCTAGATGATATAGTAGACAGAACACTGGACTCGATCTTACATCCTGTCTCAGACATTTATTAGCTATAGGATGATAGATAAATGGTTTAACCTCTCTTGCCTCAGTTTAATCACCTTTAAGATGGAGATAACACTAGCATCTAAGGATTATCTCAACTGAGATAACCTATGAGTGGTGCTTTGCAAACCTTAAAACATTATACACACATACATATTATTGTTGTTACATATGACTGCAAGAATTAAGTTATGCACTATGGTATTTCAAAAGATCTTTTCCTTCTTCAATGGGATCAGTCCAGATTGCAACTCCGCCATGTTTTAATATTTGGCCACCATAAATGTCTGTGCTCTGCCTCCCTTCAGATAGTTGCCTGTTTTCTAGCCTTTTGGCCATGGGGCAAGCTCCCAGCTCGGTGGGATAAGCCCTCCAATGAAATATACACTGTCTATTGCTAGATCCGTGTTTAGCCAGTGTTTGAGTTCCACGGGCATAGCTGTTAGGAATCAAGAGTCCTATCTGGACCACAATGAAGGAGTGAGACAAATGGTGGTGGTTGCTGGCCTTCAGAGTCACCATGTCTCCCAGATGTTTACATCCATTATCTCACTGCATCCGCAGAGGACCCAAAGGACACCCGAAAAACCATCATTGACTGTGTTTGTTCTATACCTATTTATAGTACTTTCTCTTTATATGGAGAGAAAAGCAACTCATTGATGCCAGGAACTGATGTTGAGCTCTGAATTACTTGGCCGTTTCAGAGACTAATGGATAGCTGTTATCCTGAATGTAAATCAACCACAAGTGGGGACCAGCTGAATGGGCATTGTGGAGCACATCTTCCATCTTGGTGTAGGAGAGTTAAATGAAAAAAGTGGGAATTCCCATTGATTGCACAAATAAAATCAGCAGCCTGGAGGCTGCAGTCAAGTCTTAGTGTTTTTATCCACCTTTTCTCCAACATTTGTAACACTGAAATTGAAATTATTTTGCTTAACTGCTTTTAAATAAAATTATATCATAAACTAGTAGGGAGATTACAGAGGGACTAGAGAAGGTACATTTTTTATTTGTTTTATCTTAGTGACTGAGATTCATGATTGCCAGTATTTATAACAATTTCAATTCAATTGATTCTGACTTAATACTCTATATTTTCATTAGATATTTATTATATTACATGCAAGGTCTTGCAATAGTCCTCCTTGAGGTAAAAAACCAAAACAAGTAATAGTCTGTGTCCTCAAGAAGCTTATTATTCTCTGGTGTCAGGGTGGTAAATCCATATGCAAGAGTAAATATATATTTGATTATTATTATTATTTTTAAAAACATATCTTCAGTCTTATTAATTCTAAGAAGAGCTAGAGAGGATGGGCAGTTGGGGGTCAGTGTCTTGCTAGGAAGTATCCAAGGTCAGATTTGAACTCAGGTCCTCCTGAGTTCAGGCCTGGAACTCTATCTGCTGTGCCATCTACCTGCTTCTAGCTGCATCTAGAAATATGGAATAAATCCTTCCTTAATAGCATAAGAATGTAAGACACTAAAGGATGAGAAAGAGGGAGAGATCATTTGCAACTGGATTGACACCCAACTTGTATGAAAGGTTGATTTAATCCCATGCCTGCCATACTAAGGGAAATCCATGAAATCTAAACACATCTTATTGGACAACATTGTGTCCTCTGCCCCCAGCAAGGCCAAGAGGGGTCCTATTGTGTGAGCTACAAGATTGATGGCCAAAGGGATTAGAGATCTAAAGCTGAAACGGACCTCAAACACTACCTAATCCAACCCCTTTATTTTACAGATGAGGAAACTGAGTCCCAAGGGAAGGGACTTACTCATCTTCATCCAAGAATCAGAGACAGGATTAGAACCCAGGTCCTCTCTGGAATCTATGATCTGTTTGCTATTTTGTGCTGCCTCCCTGAGGATAGGGACAAGTGGAAGATTTTTCGGAGTATGGGCTGCCTTTCTTTTTTGATTTGTTGGTTTATAGTTCTATGAAGCAATTCCCAAGATGTTTGTTTTATTTAATTAGTCTTAGAAGATCTTGTCATTCTTTTTGTCCTTTCAAGGAGTCATTTGGCTCATGGAGACCCTTTGCCCATTCATAAAGGAAAGGGAACCCACCAAAGAGAATCCTTGCAGCAGGGAGAGAGCACTCTTCTGTCAGGGGAGGACTCTGGGAAAGATGACAGGGAGTAGCTGGGGCCATTGTCTCGTCCTTAGAGAAGCCAGGAGGCCGTTCCTCTGTGGCAGAACTCTGGGTGTTCATTAAAAATTCATTAAGGGCTAAATCATGGGATGGGACAATGGGTCGGCACAGATCCTCGTGTCAGGGAGAGAGCTGGTCAGATCGGAGCAGCCTGGCTTTATAGGTGGGGGGAGGGCTCTGTCAGGCAAACAAGGGGGCTCCCAGGTTTCCTTAGGAGGCTTTTGTGAAGGCTGGAGCGGCTTCTGGGGCTTGATTAGAATAATCAGTGTCCTTGGGAAATTCACACGGTTTTGGTGAAACCGTGATCCATCATCATCCATCATAGTTGTCCCTTGGTTGACTGGCGAGCCAACGTAAGGCAGGCCCTCAGCATCCAAGAGTGTTTTTTTTTTCCATGAGTGTTCTGTAGTCTGAAGGGCAGGCCAGGCACAGGGGAACTTGGGGGGTGGGTACGGGACAGGCTTGGAGGCAGCCCTCTGTAGTTCTCACATTGGACAGTGGACAAGGCTGCCCTTCAGACATCCTTGGGGCCTTCCCTCAGAGCCAGCTGAGAAGGGAGAGAGAAGATCCAGACACTTTAAGAGAGAGGCTGGGACGCTTTGCTTGACATCCCAGCAATTGAATTTGTGATCTTCTTGAGTTTGGGTGGGAGAAGGACTGGGGCTTGCCACATTCCTTTTCTTCTCTCTCCAGGTTTCAAAAAAGTAAAATCTGATTTTGGGTTTGTTTGTTTTTTTTGTCCTAGACTCAGTTAGAATGAAGGAGTTTTATAATTTCAAATAGAGAGATTGTCTATGTGCACACCTGTATATGTGTACATAGAGTGACCCACCCAACAATACTCTCTACCTCAAGCGTTTTTGGCTATTCATAGATTTAGTTTGAAAAGGACCTCCAAAATCACCTCTTTTCTCTCACATTTTAGAGATGAGGAACCTGAGGCTCAGCTGATTTCTACTGAAAGCAAATGTTTTCGATCACAAACGTGAATTAGGAAGAAAAGGGATTCTATGCTGTATAGAAGGAGCTCTGGACTTAGGATCAGGATCATTCATTTATTTGGAGTTGGAAGGTCTCTAATTCTACCTTTCATCTCCCCAGCCACTATCACCTCATGCTCTAATCTTTTCCTAATCTCCCCCTGCCTCTAGCCCTGTCCAGGGAAATGGCTCCCTAACTCCGATAGGGAACTGCAGCCCTTTTCCTAGTCTCTTCACATCCTTCGAGTCCTTTCTCCAGAGACCTTTATGTGTTGTCCTTCCCTATTGAATTGCAAGCTCCACAAGGCCAAGAACAATCTTGTTTACTTTTTTTGTATCTTTAGCCCTTAACATAGTGCCAGCTCATAGGAAGAGCTTAAATGCTCTATTTGGCTCTATCTATCAATCCATCCTACCACTTCTTTCTCTAGTTTTTCTATTATTGAATTAACATAATGTTTAATAAATGCTTATTGACTCTTTGCCTATCTGTAGGACTGTCTGCCTATAGGTCCATCTACCTACCATCTCTCTCTCTCTCTCTCTCTCTCTCTCTCTCTCTCTCTCTCTCTCTCTCTCTCTCTCTCTCTCTCTCTCTCTCTCTCTCCCTCTCCCTCTCTCTCTCTCTGTGTTTAGGGCTATTTATCTAAATGTCTATCTGTCATCTATCTATCTCTATTAATTAATCAATCATTATCTATCCATCCATCCATCTATCCATCTATCCATCTATCCACTATCTATCTATCTATCTATCTATCTATCTATCTATCTATCTATCTATCTATCTATCTATCCACCCATCCACTCATCCATCCATCCATCCATCCATCCATCCATCCATCCATCCATCCATCCCTCCATCCATCTATCCATCCATCTATCCATCCATCTATCCATCCATCTATCTATCCATCTATCTATCCATCCATCTATCTATCCATCCATCTATCTATCTATCTATCTATCTATCTATCTATCTATCTATCTATCTATCTATCTATCTATCCATCCATCCATCCATCCATCCATCCATGTATCCCTCTGTCTGTCTCTGTCTGTCTGTCTCTGTCTCTCTGTCTCTCTCTTCCTCTTCCTCTCCCTCTACCTTTCCTTCTACCTCTCCCCTCCACCCTGGAATTATCTGTTCCCTCTTTATTTAGCAAATGAGGAAGAAAGAAAGCTGGGCCCCTGAGAAATAAAGAGCCTTGGTCAGGGTGACCAAGGTGGAATTCAACCCTTTTCTTTTACAGATTAAGACCCAGGAGCCTAGAAAGGTGAAGCAATTAGTCCAAAGTCACACATGTTTATATACTGTGCCCCCAAAATCTTAGTACAACTCTAAACTTTAACAAGTTTTAATGACTTAAAAACTGCATGAAGCCTTTTGGGACACCCTTTACATGTCAGATCAATGACTCAAACCCAGCTCATAATGTCAGAGATTTAAAGTTTAAATTTTAGAATCCTTAGAGTTCAACTTCTTAGTTTTAAAGATGGGGAAACTGAGGCACACTAAGGTTAAATGATCTTTGCAGTGTCATATAGCTAGTAAGTATGTGAGTTAGGGTTTGAACCCAAGTTGTTCTGCTTCAGGTCCAGTGCCCCATCCACTATGTTATCCTGCCACTCTGGTGATTCTGTGACCTCGGGTCACATCACTGAATCGCTTTATACCTGAGTGTTTTCATGAGTAAAAATAGAACAAGAATATTTGTAGTCCAGTAGCTACTTCACAGAACTGTTACAAATATCAAATGAGTGAAGGTATGGAAGGGGCTATGCACATGTTGTCATTACTCTGTAGGAACCTTTTAATTTCAGTATGGAATCCAAGCATATCTTAGAGAGTCATGCCTGAGGCTGGGTAATTCAGCGCTAATATATCTGTCCCTGAATAGCTCAGCAACTTGATTGATATTAGGAAGGGCTACTGTGCTTTCTGTGACTTTCTATCCTTCCCCATACAAATGGAGAGACAAGAGGGATGTCTCTAACATGGATCCTCTTGTATTCCTAACCATTATCCGAGAATCCTACATCGCAAGGCTTGGAAGGCACTTTAGAGGTTCTCTAGCCTATTGTTTTTATTTTTATAAAATAAATGGGGAAGTGACTTGTCCATTGACTCACATGTAGCTGGTGTCAGGACAGGGACTAGAAACCACATCTTCTATTACCCCAGAACTGGTTTAAGTTCCCAAGATCTAAAAGAAAGCTGTGTGGATCTGAAGAGAATCGTGTGCTGAAGCGAGTCTACATTTGTTTGGGGTTTTAAAAATTTATTTTGGAATCTGTATTTGTGGCATATGCGTCATTCAATTCAACAAATAGTATTTTAAATACCAGGTGCATACAAGACTTGGTACTGCCCACTGGAATCTTTAAAAGGCAACAGAGTCCCTGTCCTCCAGCAGCTTACAGCCAATGAGGCTGGCTATTTTTGCTAGAAGAAGTAATTTTCCTCAGTGAAAACAAAGCGGTAGTTGCTAAGGGATAAAGGGATCACATAGTCAGATTAATGGGGTTGTAAGCCAGATAAAAAACATATAACTGATGTGGGAAAATGGGGACCTTAATACACTATTGGTGGAGCTCTGAACTAATCCAACCATTTGGAGAGCAATTTGGAATCACACCCAGAAAGTTATAAAACTGTGTATATACCCTTAGACCCACACTATTGTTGCTGGATCTGTTTTCCAAGGAAATGATGGAAAATGGAAAAGAATATATATGTTTCTGTGTCTATATCTATATATCTATCTATCTATCTATCTATCTATCTATCTATCTATCTATCTACCTCAATCTATCTACCTATCCATCTATCCATCCATCTATCTATCTATCTATCTATCTATCTATCTATCTATCTATCTGTCTGTCTGTCTGTCTGTCTGTCTGTCTATCTATCTATCTATATGTATGTATGTATGTATGTATATCAAGTCTCTGTGATGGCAAAGAACTGGAAATTGAAGGAATCAATTGAGGAATAGTTAGCCAAATTGTGGCATATGATTGTGATGGAATGCTACTACGCCATTAGAAATGATGAGCAGGCTAATTTTAATAAAACTTGAAAGAACTATTGGGATAATGAACAGTGAAATGAGTAGAACCAAGAGAACATCATACATAGCTACAGATTTCATTCTGGAAGAATACATTTTGAATGTTACCTCTGGAGAGTAAACAGAAAGGTGGAAATGTGAAAGACAATTTGTTTGAACACATCTGTCTCCTGGATGATGCCTACTGTGATGTGGGGAGAGGGAGAGAGGATGGGATGCTTGTGGATATATTCTATAAATAATAATTTAAAAAATCGAACTGATTTTTTAAAATGGATTTTTAAATCTCTTTTAAAACCCTTAAAGAGGGTGATACAGATGACAAAAAGGTTTGAGGCCAAGACATGATACAGTTGAAGAAACTACAAATATTTAGCCTGGAGAAGAGGAAACTGAGGGGGGGGATGTAATAGCTTTCTTTAGGTTTATGAGGAACTTTTAAATGAGGGAGAGACCAGACTTTTTCTTTGCTTTGCTCTGCAAGGCAGAACCAGCAACCATGGACAGAAGTTGCAGAGTTAGAGTTAAATTTGATATTAAAAAATATCTTCAAACTAACTCAAAACATTTCTCAACAATGAGAGCTGATCAATAGGAATGGAGATATCTCCACAGGTCACATAGCTCCCTCCTGGAGGGTTTCAAACAAAGGCTAGATGACCACAAGCTTAGACTGCTTTCAAAATGGTATTTGCTTCAGGTATGCATTGGTCTAGATGGTCTTAAATGTCCTTTCTAATTTTGATCTCTCATGATTCTGGAGTTTATGATGGTGAGCAGATGCTTAGGCTTTTTTAAACCTTATTAAAATCATACCAGGAAGTCAAGTCTCAAATTTAAATTATCCCCAGACAAGAGTCTATGCTTCTTATTCACTTAGTCTGTAGGGCTAGGATGGTTTATCTTAATTCTAAATATCCTTTCAGTCCTTCTCTCCTCACTTTCCTTCCTGACTCCTCTATAAATGGTCTTCCTTTCTTTAGGGCTTACTTCCATCACCTTGCCCAGTGAACAACCATCCTTCCTTCATTGATCTTTTCTCCCCTTTACCTTCATATCATCTAACCTTATTTTCTTGGCTCACATTTACCAATTTGATAAACTAAGCAAAGATAAAATATAAGATATATATAAAGTATAAAGGAAAAATAAAAATAAAGTTGTTAGCTCTTCCCCAGCTACTTTGTACTCAGATTTTATATTTACTTGTCTGTGAACAAGCTCCTCTACTCTCTAGTAAAATGTGAGCTCCTTGAATGTAGAGACTGTTTCATTTTTGTCTTTGTATCCTCAGGATCTAATATAATGCCTATCATATTTTCCTCTTCCATAAAATAAGGGGTTTTGGTCAGATGTTTTCTAAGGCCCCTTTTCATCCTATATCTATGACCTTATAAGATGCTTAATAAATATTGGTTGAATTGAATCCCATCTTGGTTTCTTTGCATTTTGAAAATGAACTCTTAGAATTGGCACTGAAGAAACATCTCTGACAGTGGGAATTTGGGGTGCAGTGGCAAAGTGGCAGAGATCTTTGATAGGTTTTTTAGCAGTGACCCTAAAATTTTAAAATGGAGGGGGTTGTCTAGGCTGTACAACACTAGCCCTGCATTCTGTTTCTCCCCCACCCCCTTTTCGAAATGTTGAAGAGAATTAGGGAAAATTCAGGGGTAGCCAGTTTTTTGACTGAATAGGACAAACAGAACACCTAGAGGACAGGTCGCTGTATTTAATAACAGAAGCTTTGGAAGCTGGGGCTCACCTGTGATCTCAGGAGGATACTTTCAGGAAATGTTCTCAATGTAGAGCAAACAGATTTCCAGCTAAAAACTGTCTCCGACAGCCCCAGTGTGATGTTCTGGGGTTTGCTTCCTGCCTAATGTGCTAATAGGTTCTTTGAGATTTGGGGGATCCATTCTAGATCTCACTTTAAATCTGATTTCTGGTTTCATACTTCAAAAGAATCCTTCTGTCGCTTAAATGCTATGTTCTTTGGCTGTTTCAGGGAACTATGGGAATGGACATAAGCCATGGAGTTGTTTGACTGGTGAATCCCAAACAGCTTCTTGTAATGGGAGAATCTGGTAGCTGACATATCTCGGGGGGCAACATGTTTTAAATCAAAAGGGGTCCTTCTTTTACCCTGTTTTTGCATCTGTATGCATGCAGCATTCTTGGTCATTCCAGACCCACCTGTCTGAGAGCATCAAAATCGAAAACAGGAGTCACTCTCAAATTTCACCTTGATTTAATCCATCACCGAGACATACTGGCTTTTCACTGCATATATGAAAAAAACCAACAGCAGGACATTTAAACAAAGTGACACAGATCATCGGCAGATCAACCGAAGATGACAGCTCCATCAAACAAACGTATGTGGAGAATTTCCACAGGGCAGCTCACACAGCAGCCAAACCCAATTTGTTTAGTATACATAAGTTAGCTGCTTAGAAACATTCACAGTACTGCTTGCCAGATGATGACTTTCCTAGGTAAACATCCATTTAGCAGCATATACCCATCCATGAAAGTGTTAGTGTGATTTTGATCTATTCTCTTGGACTCTTGAAAATATGACTTCATTCCATTGGCAGCCAAGTACCAAACCCACACATGCACCATTTAGGCTAAAGGAGAAAAAAAAAAGCAGCTATACACTTATTTCAAAATGTAATATAACCATCCAAAAGGTAGGTGAAACTCCATAAAATTGACAGGCCATTTCACTCTTCTGACAAGCAATAAACCAAGCGTCATTAAAATGGATGTCAAATTATAGGGCAGAGAAGCGTCAGGGAAAAAACCTACCTTGTGCGATATATCTGAAAGGGGATGTGTAGTATTTGTCTGGCATTTCCCCGCACTCCCAGCTTTGCTTAGCCTAAGCTTGGAGCTGCTCCAGTGGGGATGTTGACAGTGTTGGGACTATGCAATCAGATGTCTACTAGGAAAGAAAATTTGGCTCCTTCAAGGGGGCATTTTGTTACTTGTCAACTTCTTCCATTCAGCAGCTAATTTTTTAAAATGGTGTCATTGTAAAAGAATGGGATAATATGTTGGAGCACATTTGAGATAGGCCAAATGAAAGAGTATAAAATGTTGACAAAATCACTTCCGAGAGTAATTTACAAACCTAGTACTCACTCACTGCTGGGAACTCCAATGTGAATTGTGGGAAGGTTCAGGTCAGGGCTATAGATAATTAGCCAAATGCTTCTTTTGGATTTTTGTCAGGTTTTTCCTTTGTTCCTTTGTTCGTTCCTTCTTTTCTTCCTTCATTCTTCCTCCTTCTTCCATCTCTTTTCCTTCTTTCTTCATTATTTCATTCCTCCATTCCTTAGATATTTTTAAAAGCAGATTTTATTAATTTTTAAACTTCACTTAGATTTCTCTTTGCTACCCCCCACAAGAGAACCATCCCTTATAAGCAAAAATTTTTGTAAAAAGAAAGAAAAAGACAAAGAGAAAAGAAAATTCAGCAAGATTGATCAATACAATGAAAAAAGTCTTATGCTATAGGCAATGTTTCACACCCAGAGGCCCCAACTTTTGTAAAGGAGTGAAGGGAAATGTCTTGCCATATTTATTCTTTGGGATCAAAATTCTTTTTTTATTATAGAACATTCAATTTTGATAGTTTGGTGGTTTTTTATTCCATTTACCTTGTTGTAGTTCTTGTGCATGTTGTTTTGCTGGCTCTGCTTGCTTTATTCTTCACTAATTCATACAAGTCATTTTGGGCTTTTCTGTATATACCATATTTGCATGGTACAGTGATAATACATTATATTCATATATCACAATTTACTTAGCCATTCCCCAGTTGAGGAGCATCAATTTTGTCTCTATTTTTTTGCTATCCCAAAAAGTGCTTCTACAAATATCTTGGTGCAAATCTCACCTTCTGAAAATGACCTTCTTTGGAAATCTATGACTAGTGTTGGAATCTCTATATCAAAATGTACAGCTATCTTAGTTACTTTCCTTGCACATGAATTAATTTTAATACCCATAGTGCATCTGTTTTCTTTTAAAATAAGTTTTGTTTCTATTTCTTTTCATATTACAGCATTTCTGTAAATGCCTCCTTACTTTCTCCCTGATATTTGATCCTTCCTGTGTAACAAAGAAAAACAGTTTAGAAAAAAACCCCTCAGTACAGTGAGCATATCTGATCATTTATATATAATTCCACTGTAGCAAATCATTGCCTTTCTGCAAAGGACAGATTTGTTTTTGTATCTTTTCTCTGGGACCCTTACTGGTTTTTCAGTTACTTGGAGTTTGGTTTAGAAACTTTAGTGATCTTTTAATTTGTATTATTGCAGTCATTGTGCCTATTATTCTTCTTTGTCCATGTATTTCATTCTGCATCCCTTCATACAAATCTCTGCACATCTCCTTTCTTTCTTCAGATTCATCATGTCTGATGGCATCATCATCATCATCATTATTTACACTATGCTTTCAGGTTTGCAATGTACTGTACATCTATGATCTCATTTGATCCTCACAACAATCTTGGGGTAGACGCTATTACAAAATCCATTTTACAGATGAGTAAATTGAGGCAAATAGAGGATAAATGACTTGTTTGCAGTCATACATTTAGGTAAATGTCTGAGACAAGATTAGAAATTGTCTTAATTTCAAGTCTAGCACTCTCTGCACTATACCTCAGCAACCTACCTCACAGGATTGTTGGGGAGATAAAATGAGGTAATAGCTGTAAAGTGCTTTGTACAATCTTTAGTCCCTAAGTAAATGCTAGTTATTAATAAAATCCAATTACCATTCCATTAATATTATGTTGCATGTATATACCAAACTATATCTAGTGATTCCATAATCAATGACTATCCCACTTTGTTTTTGGTTCTTTGTTACCACAAAAAATGTTTCTATGACTCTTTTTGGCATACTAGATCCCCTCTTTCTTTTTTGGCTTCCTTGTGGAATGAGATATGGCTCCAAGTTGATTGTAGAGTGGACCTGGAATGAGTGAAGAGGCTCTGAGGACAAAAGGATCTATTGAAATGTGGGCTAGAATCAAGAACAGTCATGTGCCCATGTCAGCCTCATGAAGGTCAAGTTCACACAGCCCCCAAACACTAAAGTCATCTCTGTGTCATTGGGATGAACCAGGAGCTCTCAAACATTGATGGATCACTCTTTGCTAGCAGTTCACTAGAGTTATGTAGGCTCTCCAAAGTCAACAGCCTGGAAGAAAATGATATGAGACTTGGAACAAGGAATGGAATGTTAGGTTAGTAAATGACTCACTCCACAGTAAAGACATCGATTAATATTCATAAAACATCTAGGGGACTGGTCTAGTTGGAGAACTCTTGCAGATGCCAATTGGATCATCTTGCCCACCCCCCCCCCCAGCCTCATTCCCCTCTCAAGAATCCTCTGGCTACTCTTCATTCTTTGGTAATTGGACCTTAAGAGAATATGGGATAGGTTCTCCTGACTGTGGCCCTCCTACACCTAATAAAACTCATGGTTGTTTTATCTGCAATAGTGACATGAGCATTCCTGCCTGATGAGTCTGTCCTTTTTGAAGCTTTTAAATGGGTACCAGCTGTTTCGTCCCTCACTTTTTCAAAAAATTTTTTTTTAATTTTAATTTTTTTAAACATTATTTTATTTGGTCATTTCAGAGCATTATTCATTGGAGACAAAGATCATTTTCTCTCCCCCAACTCCCCACCTATCCCATAGCCAACGCGCAATTCCACTGGGTATCACAAGTGTTCTTGATTCGAACCCATTTCCATGTTGTTGGTGTTTGCACCAGAGTGTTCATTTAGAGTCCCTCCTCAGTCATATCCCCTCAACCCCTGTAGTCAAGCAGTTGGTTTTCTTCAGTGTTTTTACTTCCACAGTTTGTCCTCTGCTTGTGGATAGTGTTTTTCTCCTAGATCCCTCCAAGTTGTTCAGGATCACTGCATTGCCACTAATGGAGAAGTCCATCACCTTCGATTGTACCACAGTGTATCAGTCTCTGTGTACAATGTTCTCCTGGTTCTGCTCCTCTCGCTCTGCATCACTTCCTGGAGGTTGTTCCAGTCTCCATGGAATTCCTCCACTTTATTATTCCTTTTTGCACAATAGTATTCCATCACCAACATATACCACAATGTGTTCATCCATTCCCCAATCGAAGGGACAAATCTTAGGGAAGATGATCCTTTTGTAAAAAGGGGGGAATCCAATGCTGCCTCCAGGGTATACTAGAAAGAATATTGATCTGGTCTAAGACTTCTTCTCCCTCTGGATCCTGACATTAAATGTTTGATTAAATTGTAATCAAATGGAGCTTGCTCTCCATTGGCTAGCATCCCTTTTCTACTAATTTGACTACAATACATGGAACGAACTTTATAGATTTTAAGGTATTACATAAATGTCAACTATTATTATTTTTGTAATACTTTTATAAGCCTTCATTCTAATCTATTTTGTTTTCTATCAGTTTGCTTTCAGTTTATCTGGCCTGAGATATTTTCTGTCTATTATAAATTAATCTTCCTAGAATATAGTTCTATATATAGAATATAGAAATTATTAGTCATTGCATTTGACTCTTGCTTTCAATTTTGCTAATGAACATTTTTATTTATTGTTGTCCATTCGTTTTAGTTATCTGTGACTATGACCCTGTTTGGAATTTTCTTGGCAAATATACTGCAGTGGTTTGCCATTTGCTTCTCCAGTTCATTTTCTAGATGGGGAGACTGAGGCAAAATAGGGTTGATTGACTTGCCCAGAGTCACATGACTAGTAGGTATCTGAGGTTGAATTTGAACTTGTCTTCCTGACTCCAGCCCCAGGGCTCTATCCACTAAGTCACCAAGCTGCCAACATATCCATTTAGCATTGGGATAAACATGTGTCCTCTTTTGACCATAGTGGTCAGCTCAGAGGTAGACAAACTGAAAGCAAAATGATTTCTCATCCATGTGAATGAGTTTTCATTGCAACGGACTGGACAAGTGGCCATCCAGCTTTTGTTTGAAGACCTCCTGTGAGAGCTTTTCCTTCCCCAGGGCAGCCAGTTCCTCTGTGGGATACCTTGTATTATTAAGAAGTCTTTTCTCACACCAAAACCATATTTGTTGTAAGGAAAGATTTCCTCATCATTCAAAGTTACCTTTGTTTCTTTGCCATTTTACCTTGCTCTATTCTCTGGGGAAGTAGAGGAAAACATCTCAGCCTTCCTCCATGTATGACACACTTCTTGAATCCTTGTAGTTGTCTGGAAGAGTTTGAAGGGCTCTCACATGGAGGAGAAACTAAACTTGTTGCAGAAGCACTAGAGAATCATGGAATCAGAGGGATTGCATGGAAGTCGGTAGATATAGATTTGCAGACAAGAACATCTTAACAATTAGAGCTATTAAAAAGTACAATGAGCTGCGTAGAGGAGTCAGTTCTCCTTCCTTGGAGGTCTTCAAAGAGAAATTGGAAGGCCACATGTTGGTTACGCTACAGTCATGACTTCTTTCATTTAGCTATTGGATGAGGTGACCTTTGAGAGGTTCCTTCCAACTTTCAAATTACAGATGATTCTGTGATGCTTGTAGTCAGTTATAAAGTCTTACTTAAGTCTTCTCCAGGCTAAGCAAGTCAAACATTTTTTAAGCTCTTCCTAGGGGCCAGGTATTATACTAAGTGTGTCTCCAGTTCCTTATTTGGATTGATTTCAGGGTCCTTCAATATCCTGGTCCCTTTTCCCTGGAGGCTCCCTTTATTTATATGCATCCTTAAATGTGCTGCCAAGAACTCTAGAAATACTTCCAAATGTGGCTGAAAAGGGTAGAATACAGTGGGATTCTCACCTCCCAGTCCTGGACACCTTATGCCTCTAATGTTGCCTATGGTTGTATTTTTGGATTCATATCACACTGTGGATTCAAAATGAACTTCGGTCCCTAAAACTCCTAGATATTTTTTTACAAAAACTGCTGTTTGCCCAGACTTCTTTCATCTTTCCTACAAAGTGAATTTTTTGAATGTTTGTGAGGCTATAGAAATAGCTAACCCTATTCCACATCTTCTTATTTGTTTTGGCTTGGTGTTCTTGCCTGTCAAGAGCTTTTTGACTAGACTCTAGTATCAAGTATGTCAACGTTCTGTCTCTCTCTCTGTTTTAGCTTTGCTTCATCTGAAAATATCATAAGCTATCTATCTCTTTATCCAAGTCTTTAGTAAAATTGTTAGATAGTACAGGATCAATTGTTGATCTCTGTGGCACTCAAGTCCTGGTTACCTTCCATTTTGGCATCATTCATGACTTCTCTTTTGGTCTAGCTAATGAAGCAGTTTTGAATTCACTTAATTATATTGCCATTGAGCCCACTTTTTCTACCTGTCCACAATGATCATACGTAATTTAGTTATGAATACCCATATATTAATATATTCAGACAGTTTGGGATAGGAGAGTGATGGGGAACAAGTCATGTCATGGTCATTTCACCACTTTGCTTTGCTTCTGCTACATGAATTCAGTAGATGTGATCATTTGCTTGAGCTATCCTCTAGAACCCGAGTATTATTCCTAAAGCAGCTACCATGGCGGATCTGACCTCTTGGAAGGCCTCTAGACCAGGACATGGCTGGGTTGAGTCAGGATGGTCAGAGGATCTTTTAGCCCTCCCAATTTGTCATGAATGACAGGTTACTTTGATTCCAGTCTGGTCTTCTTCCTAGGACTGAGCATGGGATTCCAGGAGCTTCAGAGCTTTTGAAATCATACGTTAGAATGAGGAAGGGAACCATCTGGTTGTTATCCTGCAAGGACCACCAAATCTCTCCACCCCATTCCCAGGAGCCAGCACTTTAGAACAAAGGGTGTTTGGGGAACAATGCTATAATAACTCACTTTCTCAGTGCCTTGTTTTCCTCTGAACTTGTATGGATATTAGCTTTATATTCATTACAGTTAAAAGGAAGGGTGAATGAATACGATGAACAATGTCTACAGGAAGTGCTAGCCAGTCTGTTTTGGTGGCTAGAATGCTGGTTTTGGAGCCAGGCAGACCTGGTTTTGAATCCTGCCTCTGGTAGTAACTAGCTGTAACTGATGATAGCCTAGTGATTAACCCTCTCTAGATCTCCATTTTTAAATCTGTAAAATAAGGATAATAATGCCCCAAATGCTTACCTCTTAGGATTGTTGTGAGGGTCAAACGTGATAGTTTGTACGAAACTCTTGGCTAACGTTGAGGTCCTCCATAATTGTCATTTGTGATTTTTATTTTAATGCTTTGGGTTTTGCTTGTTTTTTCCCCTCATCAAACATGTCAGGCCTCATAGGTACAAGCACTAGAGAAGTCATAAGCATATGCCATGAGACTGATAGGGATTGCAGTTTTTGCAAAATGAATGAAAAGGGTTCTAGTAACATCTCTCTTCTGTGTGGGTTTTGTGAGCATGACTCTAAGCACCAGCAGTTATCTTGTAGATCATAAGCTTATTGCCCTGTGAGATCATGTATAGCTGTAATCCAGCCCTCCAGATTATATGACTAAAGCTCCAGGAGAAAACCCACCCGTTATTTAGGATGCACCTAGGAGAAGGACCATTTTTGCTACCCTGTAGACAACCTCTTGTCCTCCATAGAGGGTTCCATGGAATCTCTAAGGATAGAGTACAAAAGAAAGGCTTGAGACGTAAATGATGCCTTGCATGTGGTAGGCACTCATGCCATTCTTGGATGGCTACATGAATGGATGGATAAAGAAATGAAATGTGGTTTTTATCTAGTGGCACATTTCCTGAGAAATCTTGAGTCTTGGCAGAGGCCAAGCATTGGAACATAGATTTATGGCTGAAAGGGACCTTAGAGGTTATCTTATAGATCCATTTTTTAGACCAAACTTGCCATTTTATGGATGAGGAAACTGAGGCAGAAAGAGTTGAAATTCCTTTCTCAAGCTCAAACAAGTATTGACAATGATAAGAGCATGGATTTAATCCTCTGACTCCACATACAGCAATCTTTCTAATTTATTTTGGAAGGACTAGATCTTTAGTAGAATATACTATAAGGGAGATGTGATCCATTTGATGTTTGTGCTATTTGACTATCTTTATCCATTAGACAGTAAGGGAGTCTGGTATAGGACATGATGTGTTGAGCTTAAATTGTGAAGAAATGGCTTCAAATCCTGCCTCTGGCATGTTCTAACTTCTTCCTCAAGGGCAAACATCCCCTCT
The DNA here is from genome assembly GCF_027887165.1 of Monodelphis domestica. NCBI lineage: Eukaryota > Metazoa > Chordata > Mammalia > Didelphimorphia > Didelphidae > Monodelphis > Monodelphis domestica. The sequence continues at coordinate 31,353,621 of NC_077234.1, read as the reverse complement.
CCTGATCTTGGGGTACCTTTCAAAGACTCTATATGACAGCCAGATAGCCAGAGAGGCTTCCTACATTAAATAAACCCCATGGCTTCTTAGTTTATGTATTAAACACCTTCATCTTAAGCATTTTGAAACCCAATCCCCCTCCTTAGAAGTCTGGCCTCAGCTTGAATCCTGGGGTCTCAAAGAATTGTTAAATTCATTGTTCTCCGGAATGAGGTCTTCACTTGTCTATTTCTCAAGTGAGCCCAATTGGCAGTGAAGTGATATTTTCAATCAAGGAGACTGCTCTGACCTCTGTTGCGTAAGTCATGAGATTTTCGATCCTCTCACATTTTCCATGTTGACTCACTTGGACGTTGGATGAGCTGAGTTCATGAGACACTGTCAGGATTCATGATGTCTTCATTCAAGATCTGTAATTTCTTGGTGGATTTGTTTTTTATCATGCCTTCCCTTTGAAGAGCTAAAGAAGCATCTCTTTTTTAGCTTGGGAAAAAAATACTCCAATCCTGCAAAGTTACTCCGATGGCTTGCTTTTCGCCAATCATTCTCATTTAGCCTTTCATGCTCAGAGCCAGAACTTCTGAGCTTTGAAGCCAAATATGGAAATCACCCACTCTTAGAAAGCGAGTGAAGACACCAAAGAGCTAATCTTTAAAAAGTGGTAATCATCCATTTAAAGAAACCCCCCAACAACTTTTCAATACCCAACTCTGTGAGCTGGGAAATTTTTCTTTCCAAGAGACTTCAGTGGACTCCATTATATTTGGATAAGTCTGTCTATTTTGCAGAACCCCAGACTACTAGATACTGCCATGTTAAATATCTCCTGTGGCTTCCTGTACTCATCAGGGGTGTGGACCTCCCTCTGTTTTCTCATTATGCCAAATAATGAAATGTGGAAATCATTCTAATCCTTCTTTCTGCTTCTGCTGAACCTCTGCAAAAATGATAAACTCAATCCAATTAAAAGTCATTACCTCTACAAGGCTGAACGGCGATCGGTAACCTTTGTTTCACAATTTACTCCACTATCTGCCTTCATCATGAGGCTGGAGGCTCGGGCATCTTCCATTTCAGGGTTTTTTCTTTTTTTTTCTCTCCTCCCCAAAAGAGGCACATGATTCCCACATTGGAACCCTTAGAGGACTTACTGCCAACCCCATGGATGGGGCAATTAGCAGCTGGAGCTCTGTATTTGCTGCAGTATCTTTTCGTGCAATAGAAGGTCTGTGCCTGGAGAGCTCCCAGAAATCATTTTGTCCAAGTCTTTCATTGTACACATGGGGAAAATGAGGTTGATGGAAGCAGAGCGACATCCTCAGTGCCACGCAGGTGGGTGGCAGAGTCCAGGCTAGGATGTGTCCTCAGTACCCTGCCAAGGTAAATCTTGTATCTACAACTATATGGCCAGCTCCTTCAGGGAAAGAATTTTTTTAACTACTTTTTTTTTCTTTTACTACCTTTTACTGCTTGGTATCCCTTTGCTGTGCTTTTCAAGTAAGAATAATATTGGCCACATTTAAATAGCCCTTTAAGGTTTACAAAAGACTTTACATCCATTATCTCATGTGGTTCTCATAGCCCACTGTCAGGTAGGTGCTATTATTTCCCCATTTTAGAGAAGAAGAATCCTAGGCTGATAGGGATGAAATGACTTATCCAGGGTCACATAACTAGTAAGCTTCTGAGACAGGATTTGAATTGAGGTATTCTTTATTCCAAGCCCAGCCCTCAGTTTAGTACAATATGCTACCTCTGTAGATAATATTTGTTGATTGAATTATTAATTGTGACAAGTAAGAGGTTAAGGTCTCTTAGTATTAATGAGTATAAAAAGTTGAACTGTACTTGTTGCCATAGCAGGGAAAAATGTTTCTTACTTAGTTTAGGAAAGAATTAGATCCTTTTCAGTCCCTGGCTTCTTTCTAGGCTCAGCTCTGATGATATCTCCTATAGGAAACTTAAAAAAAAATTCTTGTAGTATTTAGTGTTTTCTCCCTCCTCCAATGATCACATATATCTTTCTCCAGTGACATGTTGGATCCCTCGAGGGCAGAGACCATTTCTCAATTCATCATCGTAACCCCAAGGGCTTAACATGGTACCTTGCAAACAGTAGGAGATTAATGGATGTTTATTGGATTAGCTCAAACAGAGCCGCTTTCTGCTCTATCCAGATGTTCAACACATTCCTAGCAGTGGCTGCTATCTTTAAAGTTCACACATCTAAATTCTATCCTAATCTTGGTACAGCAGAATGATTAAATTCAACTGTTTTAGAGTGTGCTTAGATCCCCAAAGAACTGAGTTCCAATTCTGTTTCTGCTGCTTAGGATATTAATGACCTTGGGCAAGTCAATTCATTTCATTATGGTTCTCCCTATTCTCTAAACTTATGTGATCAGAATGAGAAAAAGAAAGGGCTTTCAATGCCAACCGGAGGATTTTCTATTTTATCCTTGAGATAAGAGCAAACCACCGGGATCTATCGAGTACATTGATAGAGGGAATTCCTACACTGGAAGTTCCCCAAACCGATAAAAATCACAACTCTTGTCTACTTTGACCAGAGTATTCCCAAGATTAAAGCACGGGAACTGCCCGGAACCTGCAAAATCCGTCCTCTTTGTTCCATCCTTCCCTCTCTCCATTAGGAACCCAACCAAAGCTCTTTGAAAGGCAAATGTATATTTATCCCGTGGAGGAAACTTTATCAACCAGTGCAAAAGTTTACTGGCACTGGCTGGTGATATAATGGGTAGTTTAAACCCTGCTAACTGCAAATAATTTTTCAACAGTGTTTATGATTACAGTAGAGCCTAGTAAGGCACAAATACAGATAACATAAATATTTCGACAAAAGCTGATTGCACAGAAACCATAAATAAATTAGACCCAGTTTGTAAATAAATTCCTTTTTTTCTCCAGCAAACATTTATAATTCTTTGTGGCTGCAAATGAAAGTAATTTATATGGAAAATGCACCGAATGCCTTTTTTTTTTAAGTCAAGCCTCATTAAGGACCAATGTCTGGTGCCCATCAAGTTTCTTTGACTCTGTTACTCAATTAGACAAGAGAGATACTGAGCAGACTTCTTAGAGTTCCTACTTATTGTGCCTGTTGATAATGACAACTTCCAGAAACCGTATACAGTACAATAGTCTATGAAGTTATCATCTTATTGCGTCCCCTTAACTGCCGGGCTAATGTTACCACTTAGCAATGTGGAAATGATCCTCTCGAATCCCAAGTGCGATGTGGGGTTTGTCTGTGTTTTTAATGTGACATCTGATCATATTCTTCTGCAAACAGATTTCATCCAAGTGTTTAAGGGTGGTTTTTTTTTAAAATTCCTTTATGGGTTTCAGTGGCCCTCCATCCTGCCTTCCTGTTTTAAATGAATGTAGCTGTGACGTGATGTAATTCAGTAAACTCCACCATCCAGGTGCTGCCCGAGCTGGATTTTATGGGCAGATGGAAGAGTTCTGGATTTGCAGGCCTGGGAACTGGGCTTGAAATCTGGCTATACTACTTGTGTGATCTTGAGCAAGTCATTGGGACTCAGTTTCCTTATCTGTAAAATGAAGGAACTGGTTGAGAAAACCTCTAATGTTGTTGTCATTTTTTTTTAAGTTTACCTTCCAGCTTAGAATCAATACTGTGTATTGGTTCCAAGGCAGAAGGAGTGGTAAGGGTTGGGCAATTAATGGGGGTTAAGTGACTTGCCCAGACAACGAGCAAGAATCTGAGGCCAGATTTGAACCAAAGATCTCCCATCATTAGACTTGGCTCTCAATCCACTGAACCGCCTAGCTGCCATACTCTAATGTCTTTTTCGTCTTTTAAAAATTCGTCTCTTCTGTCATATAATCAATACTATGTATTGGTTCCAAGACAGAAGAGGGGTAGGGGCTAGGCAATGGGGATGTAGTGACTTGCTCAGTCACACAGCTAGGAAATATCTGAGGTCAAATTTGAACCCAGGACCTCCCATCTCTAGGGTCTCTCTATCCATTGAGCTATCTTGCTGCCCCCTTAATGTCTTCTTAATTATAAATTTATGATCCTTTGGGGTAGGGGGTGTGGAGAATAAGATTTCTAAGGAGGTAGGAAAAAACCTCTGGATTTGAAATCAGAAGACCAGGGTTTGACCGTTGGCCCTGCCATCTTGGAAAAAGTGACAGCCTTTCTGGCATCGGTTGTCTCCTCTGTGAACCTAGGGGATTGACCTAAGATGGTCTCTGAGAACCATTTCCCTGCTAAATCTTGGATCTTAGGATGGTGACATCCCCTATAACCACCTGAGACACGGAGGTCCCAAAGAGGCAGAGTCTATTTTGGAAACTGACCAGGTCCTGGTCTCTTTCTCCCAGAGGCCCAGTGGGAGCTGAAGTCTTGGCCACCATTCTTCTGATGGACCTTGGAAGCAAAGAAACCCTTCCTTGGAGGCATTGACACGGTTTCTCTCTTTCTAGGCATGCTATCAAGCCCGCATCCTGGTTAGCTCTTCTTCCTGGGTTTGCTCACATGCCTCTTTACAACCTTTTGCTACAACTCCCTCTTCTGCTGGATATGTATAATTATTTTCTTTATGTAGGACTCCTGGCTGCCAGCAAGGCTGGGTGTTGTTTAGCAACAGGGAAAGTGAGTGGGTTAGGAGCATGAATCCGAATGAACCTTCAAGATATTCATGCCATTTCTCCAAAATGAACAAGTTCCTTGGACCCAGGGTGTATTTGAAGGCGCGGTTATCTTGCGGTGGGGCTCCCAATGTTTGTTAAGAAGTAGTTTGAAAAAATGCTGGGATTTTACACGTTAACATTTTTTTTTCCATTAAAAGTCAGTCATGTGCCATGATCCTTCCTCACTTTTTTTCCAAGTCACTATGAGCTCTTAGCTCCTGGATTTGGATCTCTCCTTCTTTGGAAGCAAAAGGGACCAATGCCAACAGCCACCAAGGTCCACTTAGGTAATTCCAATAAACAAGTTGGGACTCTGGAGTTCTCAGGACCGTCTGAAGGAAGGAGGGGCAGAGGGAATGTTTCTTCTTCGTAATGGCACATTAATGCTCACTCATGCCCCCATTTAAATGACTTTGACCAGCACCTCCTCCCCCCTTCCAAATAAGCAACCAGAGTCCCTCGTTAGAATTCTGAAGGGCTACAGACTTCTTCCCAAACCACCATCAACAACATAAACAAATCCCTAGGTAGTGAACCACACGTTCTGGCCACACACAAACCACAGTCCTCACCAGAGGGCAGTCTACTTAATGTGAGAATAACAGCCCAGTTTTATGGGTTCCTAATGGGAATGAATTCAAGTTGCATTGGGAAGGGAGAGAGGTTGGATGGAAGGGACAGGAGACCCTCTCCACAGTGTATTTTGGGTAGTTTTCATAAGTAAAAAATCTAATTATGGTGCTTCTCCTGGAAGCTCTGGGTAGTTCCAATATGGATTCTTGAAATCATTTCTCTCCCTTTCTGCCACAGTGTGTTCTCATGCCTCCATCTTGGCTTCCATTGAGACTCAGCCTTTCTTCTACCCCTTCCCCAAACTTAATGGGTTCCTTTTCCTGGCTAAGGGTTAGCCCCCTGCACTCATGTGTCCAGACTTTAAGTAATGGGTTCCGTCCTAGGCTCAATTCCTGCCTGTGAGAGCTTTTTCTTAAATACCTGTTTAAACAGTCATTTAGATAAGGGTGTCCCTCCCATTTGTATGTGACAGGAAATGCCTGCTTTCTCTTAGATAGGCTGGCAAATAATCACTGTAGATATGGCCCAAGTCCTGAAAAGGCTGAGCCCTGGCTACTTTAGCCCACTGGAGGGAGGTGAAAGCACTCCTTTCAGCTGAGATCTATAGCTCAGGTTTATTCTGAATTCATCCGAAGAGATATTTGAATATTAGACAATTAGGAGCATTCTTTTTAAAATTTAAATCTTTTTTGGATAGGGAACATTCTTAAGAGAAAGTTATCCCATGAAGACGATTAGAAGATTCTCCCCAAACTCTTGAGCCTTTGGTGAAAAATGTTCCCATCCAGTTCAAATGTAAGAGAGACAATATGGTACCTTTTCTCTCACCTGGTAGCAAAACTTGATGTTCTGGTGGCTTCCCAAAGTCGAAATAAAACTTTAAATGGGCTACAGTTACTTTGGAAGAGCTCCCACCAAGATGTCACCCCTTTGCCTTGGCCTTGTGGCTTCACGTAACAATCTATAGAAAGGATTTCCTGGAAATGGAAATAAGATTTCTTCCTCTATCATGGCTGAAAAAAGGCAGTCTTCTTCTAGCATCTAGCAGTGGTCAAGTCAATTTCTCTATTGGCCAAGACATACCCATTGACCAGAAGTTCCAAGGATCCTAGACCTTAGGGATGTTGAAATCCGGCCCCTTCATTATCAAAAGTTTCACAGATAGGGAAAATCAGCATCCCTTTTTTTGATGGTTCAGTTGAGGCCTTCTGAGGAAGTCCCTTCCAAATCCAAAAAGTAGGGGACAAGGAACAACAACAATAATGATGGTGTGGATACTAATAATGCTACAATAAATGAAAATGACCTCTCCTGGCAATGAAACCATAATCATTCCACTCAACTGACCAGTGGGCAAGCATTTATGAGGTGCCTAGAATGTGGGAGGCACCATGCCTAGAACCAAAGAGAGAAAGACAAAATTGAGGGGGTCTTCCTGACTAGGTCTGTCCTCCAGCCACTCTGACAGGCTGCCCATCACATTATAATGATGATGATTTTAATAATATTTTATTTTCAATGATGATTTTATTACATTATTTTCATTTTCCATTATTATTACTTTAGTTATATTTCCACTGGGCCCTTAGTAGGATTTCCCCTTCTCTTTTCAGCCATTTTTCTGAATTGTATTTTCCTTCTTTGGCTAGTTTCTTTTTCTCCAGGTCTTACCAATGACCTCGGGGCCCCTCTTCTGTCACCGTCTGCCCTTGAGTCCGCGGCCTCTTCCCTCTCCATCCATGGGGTACGGCTTGGGCCCTGCCCTTTCCGCAAAGCCCACTTGTGTTTATTGGCCAGGTTGCCGAGAAGGCCCCCGAGGGCCCTCTGCTTTCTCATCCACTCGCCACTGGGTAATTGCCCCAGGAAGGGAAGAGTATGGCACGTCCGGTGCTAGACCCTTGAAGGAAATCGCCAGCGCTCATCAGCACACATTGACTCACAGCCTTGTTATCATGGGAGCGTGTTGTGCCAGGTGGGCCCGGGCAAGGCCTGTGCTCCCCCCGGGGCTGGGCAGGCCTCCTCAGTCCTTGGCCACGCGTCATCCTTCCTGTCGGCCTGAGCCACTCGGCCTACCCTCTCCTGGAGTGGTAATTAACCTTTAGGCCCGCGTTTCCTTTGAAGCTTCTCATGTTTTTACGACAAAACAGCAACCAGGAACATAATGGGGGGAAATGTCTAAACATCTGAATGACCTCATCTGTTCTCTTCCCCATTCGGACTCCTCCAGGGGACCCTGGTATTTCAAGAACCCAACAGGTCACCTAGCTGGAGATTCCAGGCCTTGGGGAACGCGTGTGCGTGCATGAAGAGATGTACGCACATGTGTGAACATGTAACATGGATACATGGATAGACTCATGGCTATTCATGGAGACTTCTGTGTATTTCTGTAAGTCTATTGGCCTGCACTTGGGATTTTATTCATCGTCATCAACCTTTGTTGAGGAAATCCCTCCGCCATTTTGAGCAATAACTTATAGTCTTAGAGAGTCACCTGGGATAGATACTAAGAGGCTAAGTGATTTATCCAAGGTCACACAGAAAGGAAGCTTAAACTCAGACCTTCATGACTCTGAGGCCCAGCTCTGCACCCTGTTGGCCATACTAGGGGTTGGCATCAAAGATATCGAGGATCGTCCTGTGTGGGTTCAATGGGAAGGCTGCAAGACTGGAATCAGGAGAGACCTGGAAATGAAATGAGCTGGAGAAGGAAATGGCAAACCACTCCAGTCTATTTGCCAAGAAAACCCTAAACGGGGTAATACTTTTTAATTTTGTTTTTCTCAATTATTCTCAAAAATTCTCAAAAATTTTTAACATTCCTTAAACGTTTGAGTTTCATACTCTTTCTCTCCCTTAATCCCTTTCTTCCTTCTTGAGAAGGCAAGCAATTTCATCTAAACTAAATATGGAATCACATAAAACATTTCCACACTAGTCATATTGTAAAAGAAAATGCAGAACAAAAAACAAAAACAATATATATATATATAAACAATGTATAAAAATATACCATTATCTACATTCATACTCCAGTTTTTTCTCTGAGGGGTAGGCTCTTGGAATTGTTTTAGATCATTGTATTGTGGAGATTAGTTAAGTCATTCACAGTTGATCATCAGACATTATTGATGTTACTATGTATAATGTTATCTTGGTTCTGCTCACTTTACTTTGCATCAATTCATAGAAATCTTTCCAAAATTTTCTGAAAGCATCTTGTTCATTATTTCTCATAGCATAATAGTATACCATCATAATCATATACCACAACTTGTTCAGCCATTCCCCAACTGATGGGCATCTCCTTAATTTCCAATTCCTAGAGCTGCTATAGATGTTTTTGTATATGTAGGTCCTTTTCCTTTCTTTTTTTTTAATTACATCTTTTGGATATAGACTTAGTACTGGTATTGCTGGGTCAAAGAGAATGCACAATTTTATAACCTTTTAGACATAGTTCCTAATTCCTTTCCAGAATAGTTGGATCAGTTTACAACTCCACCAACAATGCGTTAGAATTCCAATTTTCTTTCATGCCTTCCAACACTTGTTATTTTCCTTTTCTGCCATATTGACCAATCTGACAGGGCTGAGGGAGTACTTCAGAGTTGTTCTAATTCACATTTCTCTAGTCATCCATGATTAGAGCATTTTTTCATATGGCTATAGATGGTTTTGATTTCTTCCTCTGAAGACTGCTTTGTTAGTATCCTTTAACCATTTATTGATTGGGGAATGACTCATATTCTTATAAATTTGACTCAGTTCTCTACATATTTGAGAATTAAAGCCTTTATCAGAGAAACTTGATAAAAATTTCCCCCTAGTTTTCTACTTTTCTTCTACTCTTGGCTGCAATGGTTTTGTTTGTGCAAACCTTTTTTAATTTGGTATCATCAAAATTATCCATTTTCTATTTTGTAACAATACTCTTGTCTCTTGTTTCATCATATATTCCTTATCCATAAATCTGATAGATAAAATAAGGAAGAGTAATACTATTAATATATTATATATAATAAATATATATACTAATATTTACTTATATATTATATCATTTATATGGAGATTTAGGGTTTCCAAAGTGTTTTCCTTGAGTAGCCCTATGAGGTAGGTTGTACATATATCATGTAATGGGTGAGAAGACCAAGGAGCAGAGAAATCACAGGACTTCTCTTTATACAGTTATCTGATGCTATCTACTCTCCTGACACTATCACTCTATGAGAGAAGGGCTGGTGTAAAACAGCAGCTCTGTGTTATAGAGAAAGAAAAGGCATACTAGACCAGCCCTGCATTTAGTAAACAGAGATGCACCCATTGTTAACTTGTCCCCTCGACTCATGGTGGCATGTAAATAATGAAATAAAATTAAGCTTCATTTTTTCCGACATCATTGCCTTAGCAGTGAGAAAATGGAGAAAATTAGCCTGGCAAGTGGAAAAGTAGCCATTTGCATGGCAGGAATGACTTTGTTTATGTTTCAGTAATTTAAATGATCGTTATGTTTGTAAAGAAAACCAATCATCTAGTAAGCATTTGTGTGCAAGTATATGCTATCTATCAAGGATACAAAGAGGAAAATAAAAACAGTTCTGGCCACATAGGAGAGGATTCTGTTGAGCAAGGGGGTGGATGGTGAGGTAGAATGGACCCTTACTGGTGATCTTGACAAGCCAGAGTGCTGAAATGGTTGATTCAATAGAAATAACATTGGATTTGAGATACCCGAGTTTAAATTCTTATTAGTCTGTGAATTAGTCACTTCACTGCTAGTGAAATGTAAGCTCTCTGAGGGGTGGGACAGTTCCACTTTGACATTTGTATTTTCCCTCCAGAGTAGAGTGCCTGGTACATGGTGGGAACCCAATAAATGCTCTGGTATCTGTCCTAAGTGTGTCACTAGGCTGTTTGGAGGAGTCTGACATACAGGAAGTATTTAATAAATATTCACTTACTGATCAAATATGATGATGTTTTGGAACATGTTTTGATAAACATTTGTTACTAAACAAATGAACCATTTTTTTTTGTTAAAAATTTCCTTATGTGAATGATATCATGGAAGGAGTCCTTGACACTGGAAGGACTGGGTTTGGGCAAGACAAGTTTTCTTGTCAATAAAACTAGGTGAATTATTAGCTGGAAGGTCCCTTCTAGCTCAAAATCTATAATTCCATGGTTGGTCATCTTCCTTATATAGGCATTTTCAAAATGGAGCCTTACTCATTGGAAGTCAAGGTTAGAATCTCAGAGTCATAAACACAATTAGACTGTAATCCATTTAGAACTTTGATGGATCTTAGAATGATCTCCTTGTCAAAATTCCATAGAATTATCAGGGATATGTTTTCTTAGTCATTCTCATGGATTGCTCTCCCAGTTCTAGCCTTACCGCCATCTTGAAACCTTCACATGGGATAAATTCCAGAAAGAATTAATAACATACAATACATTAAATCTCTCTAATGAAGCGACAGTGATTCTTTACCTTCTCAGAGATGCTATTCCTCATACATGGTCTTCTACCTCCTGGTTCAGTGTTTTCACTGGATGGTTCCTGTGCCTGGAAGACTCTTCCTTTTCATGTCCTCCTCTTGGTATCCCTGGTTTCCTTTAACTCTGTCAAAATCCCACCTTCTGCCAGAAGCCTTTCACAATCCTCCTTAATCTTAGTGCCTTTCCTTTGACATTACTCTCAGTTTATCCTCTCTCTCTATCTTCTGTATACATTGTTGTTTGTATGTTATTGCCTCAATTAGACTTTGAATTCCTTGAGGTCAAAGACTGACTTTTGCTTTTCTTTATATCTTTAGTACTTGACAGAGTTCTTGACCCAGAGTAAGTGCTTAATAAATGCTCATTGACTTTTTGATAGAATACTACTTACCTGTATTTCACTAATTTTGAACCACTCAAACAAGAACACATAGTCAGAGAAATACTGTAGGTGAGCAAGAGTTATTGCCAAGAATGATCAGTTGATCACATGCTTCAGTACGTGGAAAGACCGATGATCTCAATGTTGTGGGTACTTCTGTCTTCCAA